>NC_091283.1:134849414-135109414 GCF_032444005.1 Ranitomeya imitator | reverse complement strand
GTAACGGGAACACTGTATTCACTGAAGACAGATTTTACCGGTGAATTGAGAACTTTGATTAATTATTAATCAGCTCACGAGGAGAAAGAAAACGATTTCTCTGATAAGATATATTAAAAGCTTCTTATCGTGTACCATTGATAAAACAACGGTAGCTCTTAAGTTTATAGAAGTTGAATTTCTTGCTTAAAAAATGATTTACAATTAATGGAAGAAAACATTTCTGCGTCAATACCTGCCACATCACCCAGCAATACAGGCACAGGCTCCATAGCGACAGAGCCTAGTCTCCCATGCACCGGACAGTAGAACAGAGCAGGCCCTTGTTCTTGTAACCAGATTTCACCGCTTTCCTTATTCCATTGCGCCTTTTATAAGATTACCAGCCCTGTGTTGGCCCAAGAGATGTGTCCCACGTCTATACAAATCTAATCAGACTGTGGTGCTGACGTGGAGCGATCAGATTGAGAACATGCGGCTGTAGTCCTGAGGATATGAGATGGGCTGATTACAGCTCGGCAGGAATATGGCCAGTTCCTAGTTATCTCATTGTGTAAAGACATTTGATTCCTGCACCGTTCACCGAGTAACAAAATCGCTTTAATTCACATGAAGTGAAATGTTATCTATCATCTTTAAGCATCATTGGAAGCATATCCGGGATGTAGCTAACCCTTGGACCGCTTATCGCATGATACAGGGCTCATATCATCCATTATTTGTATCCATTTTTCTCCGAGCCTCCATTGTAGTGCAAATAATGGAGATCATGTACACTTAATATATTAAGTACACTATTTTTGGAGTACAGATGCCCAAGGAAACCTTGATTAAACATTTCACTTGACAGATTGATTAGTTAATACAGCCTAACGAGAGCCTCGACGCGTGCAGTCAGCAGCTGGTCACATCACTCTACACCCAACCATCCTACACCAACCTGCTCCTTGAGTGAAGTTTTCATTCACCGAGAGTCTTGAAGAAAAAGTGGGACACAACTATTTTCTTTGTCTCTTGTCATCTACTTCCCGCCCCTCGCACACCTTCCAGTCTGTGCGCGTAGGTGGGGGGCAAGCTTCTGCACGATTGGAATGTAGCAGCCGGAGAAATGGGGAGAGGGAGATCATCCACCTGTAGAACAAAACCCAATTGTCTACCACTTCGAGAGGAACAGCTCGCTACAAATTGCAAGCTAACATAATATTCAAAACAAATACATTTGTGTTCAATACACAATAGTAATTTGGTTACATGTAGGTAATAAAACTATGAGCAAAATGGATGCTAAATGATCGCACCAGACCAGCAATATGCAGCTATCAATAAGAAATATTTTTTGCATGTTTGTAACATTACACTTTTGTACTTCAATATTTAATTCACACATGGATTTTGAGAATAACCAATTTTGCT
The DNA here is from genome assembly GCF_032444005.1 of Ranitomeya imitator. Taxonomy (NCBI): domain Eukaryota; kingdom Metazoa; phylum Chordata; class Amphibia; order Anura; family Dendrobatidae; genus Ranitomeya; species Ranitomeya imitator. Next base: position 135,108,001 of record NC_091283.1, on the reverse strand, counting down.
GACTTCAGGTACAGAAAAATTTTGTACAACATTGTATTCTCAATGGCATCACAGAATAACATGGCGAGGAATCATGAACACAATCAATTAGTAGGAAAAAATGCTGTAAAAAGTCAGATATGTGGAAGTATAGTATAGAGCTATGCTCTTTGTGCAATGACGTCCTCTTTTTTGCTTCGTGTCGCGGCTCCTGCGCAGGCGTACTTTATCTGCCCTGTTGAGGGCAGAGCAAAGTACTGTAGTGTGCAGGGCTTCTCTGACTTTTCCCGGCGCCTGCGCACTGCAGTACTTTGCTCTGTCCTCAACAGGGCAGATAAAGTACGCCTGCGCAGGAGCCGCGACAGGAAGCAAGGAAGAGGTCATCGAATGAAGATGGGAGGCGCCGGACCCGGACCACGACGCCCATTGGACTGGACTGCCCCCCCCCTGGTGAACATAATATAACCTGTTTTTCTCATCTTTCAGGTTACATCGGGGCTTATCTACAGCATTATAGACTGCTGTAGATAAGCCTCTGATGGTGGTGGCTGCAACTTATATACAAAAAAGGAGTGGACAGATTCCCTTTAATACTGGGGTAACTGTTATGACCTGGTGGTTAGGAGCACCCGACACGACCTGATAGTTAAACTCACACAGGACAAGCTCTGGGATGTGGGAGCTCTGCTGACCGCAGGCCCTAATCCTATCACAACAACTAGAAATAGCCGTGGAGCGTTCCTGACTCTCCCTAGACGCCTCTTCACAGCCTAAGAGCTAGCTAGCCCTAGAGATAGAAAATAAAGCCTACCTTGCCTCAGAGAAATTCCCCAAAGGAAAAGGCAGCCCCCCACATATATTGACTGTGAGTAAAGATGAAAGTCACAAACGCAGAAATGAAACAGGTTTCAGCAAAGGGAGGCCAGACTTACTAAACAGACAGAGGATAGGAAAGGAATCTTTGCGGTCAGCACAAAAAACTACAAAAGACCACGCAGAGTGTGCAAAAAGACCTCCGCACCGACTAACGGTGCGGAGATGCCACTCTGCATCCCAGAGCTTCCAGCTAGCAAGACAAAATCATGATAACCAGCTGGACAAGGAAACAATGAACAAATAATAACTATCAGGAACTTAGCTTCTGCTGGAGAAGACAGGTCACCAGAAAGATCCAAGAGCGAACTGAACCAATGCAGGAACATTGACAGCTGGCATGGAGTAACGATCTGAGTGGAGTTAAATAGAGCAGCCAACCAAAGGATAATCCACGTCACCTGTGTAAGGAACCTCAGAAGCAGCAGCTTCACTCACAGCCACCAGAGGGAGTCCATGGACAGAACTCGCCAAAGTACCATTCACGACCACAGGAGGGAGTTTGACAACAGAATTCACAACAGTACCCCCCCCCCCTTGAGGAGGGGTCACCGAACCCTCACCAGAGCCCCCAGGCCGATCAGGATGAGCCAAATGAAAGGCACGAACTAGATCGGCAGCATGAACATCAGAGGCAAAAACCCAGGAATTATCTTCCTGACCATAACCCTTCCACTTGACCAGGTACTGGAGTTTCCGTCTCGAAACACGAGAATCCAAAATCTTCTCCACCACATACTCCAACTCCCCCTCGACCAACACCGGGGCAGGAGGATCAACGGAGGGAACCATAGGCGCCACGTATCTCCGCAACAACGACCTATGGAACACATTATGGATGGCAAAAGAAGCTGGAAGGTCCAAACGAAATGACACAGGATTAAGAATTTCAGAAATCTTATATGGCCCAATGAAACGAGGCTTAAACTTAGGAGAGGAAACCTTCATAGGAACATAACGAGATGACAACCAAACCAAATCCCCAACACGAAGTCGGGGACCAACACAACGCCGGCGGTTAGCGAAACGTTGAGCCTTCTGGGACAATGTCAAATTGTCCACCACATGAGTCCAAATCTGCTGCAACCTGTCCACCACCGTATCCACACCAGGACAGTCAGAAGGCTCAACCTGCCCTGAAGAGAAACGAGGATGGAAACCAGAATTACAGAAAAAAGGAGAAACTAAAGTAGCCGAGCTGGCCCGATTATTAAGGGCGAACTCAGCCAAAGGCAAGAAGGACACCCAATCATCCTGATCAGCAGAAACAGAGCATCCCAGATATGTTTCCAAAGTCTGATTAGTTCGTTCGGTTTGGCCATTAGTCTGAGGATGGAAAGCCGAAGAAAAAGACAAATCAATGCCCATCTTAGCACAAAAGGACCGCCAAAACCTCGAAACAAACTGGGAACCTCTGTCCGATACGATGTTCTCTGGAATGCCATGCAAACGAACCACATGCTGGAAAAACAATGGCACCAAATCAGAGGAGGAAGGCAATTTAGACAAGGGTACCAAATGGACCATCTTAGAGAAGCGATCACAAACCACCCAAATGACCGACATCATTTGAGAAACAGGGAGATCAGAAATAAAATCCATGGAAATATGCGTCCAGGGCCTCTTCGGGACCGGCAAGGGCAAAAGCAACCCACTGGCACGAGAACAGCAGGGCTTAGCCCGAGCACAAGTCCCACAGGACTGCACAAAATAACGCACATCCCGTGACAAAGAAGGCCACCAAAAGGATCTAGCCACCAAATCTCTGGTACCAAAGATTCCAGGATGACCAGCCAACACCGAACAATGAACCTCAGAGATAACTCTACTAGTCCATCTATCAGGGACAAACAGTCTCTCCGCTGGACAACGGTCAGGTCTATCAGCCTGAAACTTCTGCAGCACGCGCCGCAAATCAGGGGAGATAGAAGACAAAATTACCCCCTCTTTAAGAATACCCGCCGGCTCCGGAACACCCGGAGAGTCAGGCACAAAACTCCTTGACAGGGCATCAGCCTTCACATTCTTAGATCCCGGAAGGTATGAAACCACAAAATCAAAACGGGAGAAAAAGAGCGACCATCGAGCCTGTCTAGGATTCAACCGTTTGGCAGACTCGAGATAAGTCAAATTCTTGTGATCCGTCAAGACCACCACGCGATGTTTAGCTCCTTCAAGCCAATGTCGCCACTCCTTAAATGCCCACTTCATGGCCAACAACTCTCGATTGCCAACATCATAATTGCACTCAGCAGGCGAGAATTTTCTAGAAAAGAAGGCACATGGTTTCATCACCGAGCCATCAGAACTTCTTTGCGACAAAACAGCCCCTGCTCCAATCTCAGAAGCATCAACCTCGACCTGAAATGGGAGCGAAACATCTGGCTGGCACAACACAGGGGCAGAAGAAAAACGACGCTTCAACTCCTGAAAAGCCTCTACAGCCGCAGAGGACCAATTGACCACATCAGCACCTTTCTTGGTCAAATCAGTCAACGGTTTAGCAATACTAGAAAAATTAGCGATGAAGCGACGGTAAAAATTAGCAAAGCCCAGGAACTTCTGCAGGCTCTTCACAGATGTCGGCTGAGTCCAATCATAAATGGCCTGAACTTTAACAGGGTCCATCTCGATAGTAGAAGGGGAAAAAATGAACCCCAAAAATGAAACCTTCTGAACTCCAAAGAGACACTTTGACCCCTTCACAAACAAGGAATTCGCACGAAGGACCTGGAACACCATTCTGACCTGCTTCACATGAGACTCCCAATCATCTGAAAAGACCAAAATGTCATCCAAATATACAATCATGAATTTATCCAGGTACTCTCGAAAGATGTCATGCATAAAGGACTGAAACACAGATGGAGCATTAGAAAGCCCGAATGGCATAACCAGGTACTCAAAATGGCCCTCGGGCGTATTAAATGCTGTTTTCCATTCATCGCCCTGTTTAATTCGCACAAGATTGTACGCCCCTCGAAGATCTATCTTGGTGAACCAACTAGCCCCCTTAATCCGAGCAAACAAATCAGACAGCAGCGGCAAAGGATACTGAAATTTGACTGTGATATTATTAAGAAGGCGGTAATCAATACAAGGTCTCAAAGAGCCATCCTTCTTGGCCACAAAAAAGAACCCTGCTCCCAATGGTGACGACGACGGGCGAATATGACCCTTCTCCAAGGATTCCTTTATATAACTCCGCATAGCGGCGTGCTCTGGCACAGATAAATTAAACAGACGGCCCTTAGGAAACTTACTACCAGGAATCAAATTAATAGCACAATCGCAATCCCTATGAGGAGGTAGGGCACCGGATTTGGGCTCTTCAAATACATCCCGGTAATCTGATAAAAACTCAGGGACTTCAGAAGGAGTGGAAGGCGAAATTGACAACAATGGAACCATGTACTCCCTGACAACCCCAGCCGGACACAGACATAGATTTCCAATCTAACACTGGATTATGGACCTGTAGCCATGGCAACCCCAAAACGACCACATCAGGCAGATTATGCAACACCAAAAAGCGAATATCCTCCTGATGTGCAGGAGCCATGCACATGGTCAATTGAGTCCAGTACTGAGGCTTATTCTTGGCCAAAGGCGTAGCATCAATTCCTCTCAATGGAATAAGATACTGCAAGGGCTCCAAGAAAAAACCACAGCGCCTGGCAAACTCCAAGTCCATCAAATTCAGGGCAGCACCTGAATCCACAAATGCCATAACAGAATAGGACGACAGAGAGCAAATCAGAGTAACGGACAAAAGAAATTTAGACTGTACCGTACCAATGGTGGCAGACCTAGCGAACCGCTTAGTGCGCTTAGGACAATCGGAGATAGCATGAGTGGATTCACCACAGTAAAAACACAGCCCATTCCGACGTCTTTGTTCTTGCCGTTCAGCTCTGGTCAAAGTCCTATCACACTGCATAGGCTCAGGCCTATGCTCAGAGAATACCGCCAGATGGTGCACAGCTTTGCGCTCACGCAAGCGCCGATCGATCTGAATGGCCAAGGACATAGACTCATTCAGACCAGCAGGCGTGGGAAATCCCACCATGACATCCTTAAGGGCTTCAGAAAGACCCTTTCTGAAAATTGCCGCCAGGGCACACTCATTCCACTGAGTAAGCACAGACCACTTTCTAAACTTCTGACAGTACACCTCCGCTTCATCCTGACCCTGACACAAAGCCAGCAAGATTTTCTCTGCCTGATCCACTGAATTTGGTTCATCATAAAGTAATCCAAGCGCCAGAAAAAACGCATCAACATCACGCAATGCAGGATCTCCTGGCGCAAGGGAAAATGCCCAGTCTTGAGGGTCACCACGCAACAAAGAAATAATGATTTTTTACTTGTTGAACGGGGTCACCAGAGGAGCGGGGTTTCAAAGCTAGAAACAGTTTACAATTATTCTTGAAATTCAGAAACTTCGATCTATCCCCAGAAAATAAATCAGGAATAGGAATTCTAGGCTCTAACATCGGATTCTGAACCACAAAATCTTGAATGTTTTGTACCCTTGCAGTGAGATGATCCACACAAGAGGACAGACCTTGAATGTCCATAACTACACCTGTGTCCTGATCCACCCAAAGGTTTAGGGGAAAAGAAAGACAAAACACAGTGCAAAGAAAAAAAATGGTCTCAGAACTTCTCTTATCCCTCTATTGAGATGCATTAATACTTTGGGCCAGCTGTACTGTTATGACCTGGTGGTTAGGAGCACCCGACACGACCTGATAGTTAAACTCACACAGGACAAGCTCTGCGATGTGGGAGCTCTGCTGACCGCAGGCCCTAATCCTATCACAACAACTAGAAATAGCCGTGGAGCGTTCCTGACTCTCCCTAGACGCCTCTTCACAGCCTAAGAGCTAGCTAGCCCTAGAGATAGAAAATAAAGCCTACCTTGCCTCAGAGAAATTCCCCAAAGGAAAAGGCAGCCCCCCACATATATTGACTGTGAGTAAAGATGAAAGTCACAAACGCAGAAATGAAACAGGTTTCAGCAAAGGGAGGCCAGACTTACTAAACAGACAGAGGATAGGAAAGGAATCTTTGCGGTCAGCACAAAAAACTACAAAAGACCACGCAGAGTGTGCAAAAAGACCTCCGCACCGACTAACGGTGCGGAGATGCCACTCTGCATCCCAGAGCTTCCAGCTAGCAAGACAAAATCATGATAACCAGCTGGACAAGGAAGCAATGAACAAATAATAACTATCAGGAACTTAGCTTCTGCTGGAGAAGACAGGTCACCAGAAAGATCCAAGAACGAACTGAACCAATGCAGGAACATTGACAGCTGGCATGGAGTAACGATCTGAGTGGAGTTAAATAGAGCAGCCAACCAAAGGATAAACCACGTCACCTGTGTAAGGAACCTCAGAAGCAGCAGCTTCACTCACAGCCACCAGAGGGAGTCCATGGACAGAACTCTCCGAAGTACCATTCACGACCACAGGAGGGAGTTCGACAACAGAATTCACAACAGGTAACTAATGCATCATCCAAATGTTGAAACCTAGCATCAAATAGCGTTTCTGCTTCTTATGGCCTGGTACACATTGTAGCGAGGGAACGTGTTGAAAAATGGTACTTGATCTACCATCAGGGTGTTCGAGAGCAGGAGCGCCAGGTGATTGGAGTGATGGGCTGTTCTGCACCACTCACTTCTGTATTGGGAGGTAAGCAATGCAACAAATCTTAGTTACTTACCGGTAACAGGATTTTGCAGAGCCCTTGACAGCACCACCTGAGAGGATATTATCCACCCATCAAGGACAGGAAACCTACTGAATAAAAAAGGCGGTACCTCTCCTCCGCATCAGTTTTAGAGCATGAGAGGGCTTCCAGTTAGTAACATTATTATTTATTTATATAGCACCATTGATTCCATGGTGCAAAGCAAACTAACAATTACAGACTGATACAGAGGGGCGAGGACCCTGCCCTTGCGGGCTTACATTCTACAGGATGGTGGGGATGGAGACAATAGGTTGAGGGTTGTAGGAGCTCCGACATTGGTGAGGCGGTAGCTTCGGTAGTGGTGAGGAGGCAGCAAGGTCAGTGCAGGCTGTAGGCTTTCCTGAAGAGGTGGGTTTTCAGGTTCTGTCTGAAGGATCCGAATGTGGTTGATAGTCGGATGTGTTGGGGCAAGGAATTCCAAAGGATGGGGATATTCTGGAGAAGTCCTGGAGGCAGTTGGGTGAGGAGCGGATAAGTGTGGAGGAGAGGAGGTCTTGGGAGGACCGGAGATTACGTGAGGGAAGATATCGAGAAATTAGTTCAGAGATATATGGAGGAGACAGATTATGGATGGCCTTGTAGGTCAGTATTAGTAGTTTGAACTGGACACGCTGAGTGAATGGGAGCCAGTGAAGAGATTTACAGAGGGGGGAAGCGGAGGAGTAGTGAGGAGAGAGATGAATTAGTCGGGCAGCAGAGTTAAGGTACCGTTACATTATGTGACGCTGCAGCGATATAGACGATGCCGATCGCTGCAGCGTCGCTGTGTGGTCGCTGGAGAGCTGTCACACAGACAGCTCTCCAGTGACCAACGATGCTGAGGTCCCCGGGTAACCAGGGTAAACATCGGGTTACTAAGCGCAGGGCCGTGCTTAGTAACCCAATGTTTACCCTGGTTACCTAAAAAAAAAAAAACAATACATATTTACATTCCGGTGTTTGTCGCGTCCCTCGCTGTCAGCTTCCCGCACTGACTGTGAGCGCCGGCCGGCCGGCCGTAAAGCAGAGCACAGCGATGACGTAACCGCTGTGCTTTACGGCCGGCGCTCAGTCAGTGCATGAAGCTGAAGGCGGGGGACGCGACAGACACCGGATTGTAAGTATGTAGTTTTTTTTTTTTTTTTAGGTAACCAGTGTAAACATCGGGTTACTAAGCGCGGCCCTGTGCTTAGTAACCCGATGTTTACCCTGGTTACAAGTGAAGTCATCGCTGAATCGGCGTCACACACGCCGATTCAGCGATGTCAGCGGGTTCTGGCCTTCTAGCTCCGACCAGCGATCTCACAGCAGGATCCTGATCGCTGCTGCGTGTCAAACACAACAATATCGCTATCCAGGACGCTGCAATGTCACGGATCGCTATCGTCATCGTTCTAAAGTCGTTCAGTGTGAAGGTACCTTTAAGGATGGACTGGAGAGGTGCAAGGGTGTTAGCAGGGAGGCCATAGAAAAGGATGTTGCAGTAGTCAAGGCGAGAGATAAGGGCATGCACAAGCATTTTAGTAGATTGACGGTTAAGGAAAGGACGGATTCTGAAGATATTTTGAGCTGGAGGCGACAGGAGGTGGAAAGAGCTTGGATGTGCGGTTTGAAGGACAGGGCAGAGTCAAGGGTTACTCCGAGGCAGCGGACTTCCGGTACGGGGGAAAGCGTGGTGTTGTTAATTGCGATAGATAGGTCAGGTATGGAAGCTCTATGAGATGAAGGAAAGATGATGAGTTCAGATTTGTCCACATTGAGTTTGAGGAAGCAAGAGGATATGGCTGATAGACACTCCGGGATTCTGGACAGCAGAGAGGTGACATCTGGGCCAGAAAGGTAGCTCTGAGTGTCATCAGCATAAAGGTGGTACTGGAATCCATGGAACTTTGAGTTGTCCCAGGCCAAGTGTATAGATTGAGAAGAGTAGGGGTCCTAGAACAGAGCCTTGGGGGACTCCAACAGAGAGAGGGTGGGATGAGGAGGTAGTGTGGGAGTGGGAGACACTGAATGTGCGGTTGAAAAGGTATGAGCAGATCCAGGATAGGGCGAGGTCTTTGATGCCAAAGGAGAGGATCTGTAGTAGGAGGCAGTGGTCAACTGTGTCAAAAGCAGAGGACAGGTCTAGAAGGAGGAGCACAGAGTATTGTCAGTTAGCTTTGGCTGTAAGTAGGTCATTAGTGATTTTGGTCAGGGCTGTCTCAGTTGAGTGATGGGGGCGGAAACCAGATTGTAGATTGTCAAAGAGCAAGTTAGATGAGAGGTGGGCGGAAAGTTTAGCGTGGACGTGCTGCTCCAGGAGTTTGGAAGCGAATGGGAACAGCGATATTGGGCGCTAGCTGGACCTAGCAGTTGGATTGAGGGTTGGCTTTTAAGGATAGGCGTGATTGTGGCATGTTTGAAAGCAGAAGGGAAGGTGCCAGAAGTTAGTGATAGGTTGAAGAGGTGGGTTAGGGATGGGATAAGTGTGGTGGTGAGGTTGGGGAGGAGGTGGGATGGGGTCGAGCGCACAGGTGGTGAGGTGCGATTTGGAGAGGAGACAATTAAGCCCCCCCTTCAGTGATCTTGGAGAGAGAGGTTACGGGGTTTGGGCATTGGTCTGGTATACAAAGGGGTTGTGGTGGTTGAACAATGAAGACTTGCCTTGTTTGGTCGATCTTAGTTTTAAAGTGTGTCGCAAAGTCCTAAGCAGAGATGAGGGAGGTTGGAGGGGGCAGTGGAGGGAGTTAAAGGTTTTGAATAACTGTTTGGGGTTGGAGGATAGGGAGGATACGAGGGTTGTGAAGTAGGCCTGTTTAGCAAAGGTGAGAGCCGATTTAAAAGCAAGTGTTGCCTGTTTGAATGCAGTGAAGTCGTCTTGCGAATGTGTTTTCTTGCAATGCCGCTCTGCAACCCTGGACAGTTACCAGAGCCTTTTAGTGGTGTTATTGTGCCAGGGTTGTCTATTGATACCTCGCCATGAACGAGAGGGGCGACCGTGTCAATAGCTGATGCAAGAGTGGCATTGTAGAAAGCAGTGGCGCTGTCATGGAGTGAGGATATGGATGCCAGTGGTAGGATAGAGTCAGAGAGCGTTTGGGAGTCTATGTGCGCAAGGTTTCTGCGGGGTTGCGCATGTTGTTGGACATGGGTGACCGGTGAGGACAGGGAAAAGAAAGTGAGCAGATGGTGGTCGGATAGAGGGAGAGGGGAGGTGGTGAAGTTAGAGAGCAGAGACGGGTGAAGACCAGGTCTAGTGTATGTCCGTCTGTGTGGGTGGCTGAGGAGGACCACTGAGTATGTCCAAAAGATGAAGTAAGGGACATTAGTTTGGAGGCTGTTGACTGAAGGGTATCAGTGGGGATGTTGTAGTCACCCATGATGATGGTGGGAATGTCAATAAGCAGAAAGTGAAGTAGTCAGGTGGAGAATTGGTCAATAGAGGCAGTGCCCGGAGGTCGGTATATGACGGCCACTTGGAGGTTGGAGGGAGAGTGGATGCGGACAGAGTGGACTTTAAAAGAGGGGAGGATAAGGGAGGGTAGAGGTGGGATTGGGTTAAAGGTGCAGTTAGAAGAAAGGAGTAGACCCACTCCTCCACCATGTCTGTTGTCGGGACGAGAGGTGTGGGTGAAGTGGAGGCCGCCGTAGCACAGCGCAGCAGGGGAGGCTGTGTCAGAGGGTGTTAGCCATGTTTCTGTGAGGCCAAGGAAGGCAAGCTTGGAAGAGAGAAAAAGGTCATGAATCACATGAAGCTTATTGCAGATTGAGCGGGAGTTCCAGAGTGCTCCAGAGAGGGAGCAGGGGGGTGGGTGTCAGGGGCATGGGTTTTATGTTGGAAAGATTGTGGTAGTTTGTATTAGATAGGAAGCGATAGTAATGGCAGGTATGAGCTGTGGGGGTCCAAGGTTGGGAGATATGTCGCCAGCAGTGAGAAGCAGAGAAAGGGAGAGCAGGTGGGAGACAGAGAGTGGGCGACTTGTTTTATGTTTTATTAGGACAGATTTGAGGTTGAGGAGCAGGTCAACAGAGGCAGACAGGTGGGTAGGTAAGAGTGCAGTGGAGATGATTATTTTGTTAGAGGGTGCTGGGGTTTGTGGATAGCGAAGGAGAGAGGATTAGTGGAGCAAACACTGCAAGGGCATATGTAAACATGGTGAAGGAGTAAGATGGGTTAATAGAAAAGCTAGATCCATAACCATCACCAATAAACATTCTTTCTTAAACACCCTTAAAGTGCACACCACTAGTGATAAAATGGGAAGGAATATAAGGGTGCTGTCATGGGCTCTGTAAAATCCTGTTACCAGTAAGTAACTAAGATTTTTTTCCCCTTCTCCCATGACAGCACCACCTGAGAGATTTATATAGATCAAAAGCACCTTAGGAAGGGATCACCACTTATAACACCTTTCTCCCAAAGGATATGTCATCAGATGAAGACCACTTAAGACGGTAGGGTTTATAGAAAGTTGAAGGGGAAGACCATGTTCTTGCCTTACATATTCTGTTGATCGACATCTCCGTTTTCTCAGGCCAGGAGGTTGCCAAGGCTCTGGTGGAATGGGCCTTCAGGTTCTCAGGAAACGGCATATTACTAGAGGTGTATGCTAGGCTAATGGTGTCCCTAATCCATCTAGCTATAGTACCCCTTGTAACCTTAAGAACCTTCCTGATTCCCTGAAATGGCACGAATAAGGACTCACTTTTCCTCCATAATTATATAGGGCTGTCAAGGCAGACACCTGTACCTTAAGAGTGCTAGTGGCCAGGTCCATCTCTACCTCTTTGCAGAAATTTTAATATAGCTTTAATTGGGACTTTGCCACCCACAGACTGTCCTGAACAAGCTAAGAATTTAGCCCATATCCTGCGGTATAATCTAGTTGTTACCGGCTTCCTACTCTGCAGCAGGGTAGCGACTAAAGCCTTTTTGTATTAATAGTGCCCTCTCAAAATCCAGGCCATCAAATTCAGACCTGACCTCTAAGGATGAGACACTGGCCCTGCCTGAGGAGACCCAGAGTATCCAGAGATCTGATAAGGACATTCTCCTCATCCATGAGAACCATGGCCTCTTGGGCCAAAAAGGAGCAATGAGGATGACTCTTGCCCCCTCCTCCCGAATCTTTCTTCCTCAGGACTGCCAGAGTCAACATCAATGGGGAAAGGGGTAAGCCAGCCTGAAATCCCAAGGGATCTGTAGTGCGTCCACCGCGTACGGTCCTTCTCTTGGGTTCAAAGAGCAGAACATCTTTGCCTTCCTGTTGGAAAACAGGTCTATTTCTGGCTATCCCCATCGATCTGCAATCTGCAAAAAACTAGCGGATGCAGTTCCCAGTTTCTCTGCTTCTGGGTATTCCGGCTGAGAAAAGCCGGATTACGTACCGGTAATGCTCTTTTAATGAGTCCACGACAGCACCCCACATGAGAGAGAGGGATCCGCCCATAGGAACAGGAAACCTACAGAATAAAAGGAGGCGGTCCCCTCTCCTCCTCAGTTTAGTTACAGAGTATAAAAAGGGAACCGCAAAAGTGTTAGTATTCATTCTTATTCAGTCACATAAATTTCTTAACTCTATACAACCATTATTTGTGACCTTAAAGGAAAGAGCTGTGCATAATTTAGGGAGGGTAATACATGGGTGCTGTCGTGGACTCATTAAAAGAGCATTACCGGTACGTAATCCGGCTTTTTACCCTTCGCCACGACAGCACCCCACGAGAGATTTTCAGAGAGTCATTATTTGGGTGGGATTACTGTATTAAGAACAGCTCTACCAAAGGTCAGATCAGAAGACGTGGACAGATCAAGTCTATAATGGTTGTAGAAGGTGTAGACCAAGTTGCAGCCTTACATATTAAATGGATCGGTACATCTGCTTGTTCCGCCCAGGAGGAAGCCATGGCTCGTGTTGAGTGCGCTTTTATACCCACTGGAGGAATCTCGCCTTTTGACGTATAGGCCAAGCAGATAGCATCTCTGATCCACCGAGATATGGTAGCTCTCGTGACCCCATGTCCTTTCTTGTGGCCCTGAAAGGAGATAAACAGAGCCCTACTCTCCCTCCATGTCTGACACCTTTCTATATAAGTCAGGATGGCTCTTCTGACATCTAAGGTGTGGAACTTATGTTGTTCTGGAGTTACAGGTGAATCAAAAAAGGAAGGGAGAAATATTTCTTGTGACCTGTGGTAGGTGGACGCTACCTTAGGGAGGTATGAGGGGTCTGGTTTCAGGACTATCCGATCATGAAATATCAGTAAGAAAGGTGGGTCTACTGATAGGGCCTGGATGTCACTAACCCGTCTAGCTGAGGTTAGGGCTACTAGTAAGGCTACTTTATATGTTAGGATTTTTAAAGGTATTGAATCTAATGGTTCAAATGGAGAGCTTGTTAAGGCCTCTAATACTAGATTTAAATCCCACGGAGGTAGATGGGGAATATGGACCGGTTTACTACGTTCACAAGATTTTATGAATCTGGAGATCCACCTATTAGCTGCTATATTGCATCCATATAGGGCTCCTAATGCCGAGACCTGAACTCTTAAGGTATTTACAGATAGTCCTAACTCTCGGCCTTTTTGCAAGAACTCTAGGATAGGTGTGAGTGGAACTTGCTTAGTGAACGGTACCGTGTAGAAGTCTAAAAATTTATTCCATACCCTACTATATATTAGGGTGGTAGATCTTTTCCTGCTCAATAAGAGGGTGTTTACTAGTTCTGTTGAGAACCCTCTGGAACTTAATAGTTGCCTCTCAAATTCCACGCTGTCAAGTGAAGACCTTTCACTTGCGGGTGGAAAAAGGGGCCTTGGTACAGCAGCTCCTTGTCTGATGGGAGAATCCAAGGATCGCATAGGCACATGGTCTGGAGACAAGAGAACCATGGTCTTTTCGGCCAGAATGGTGCAATGAGGATTACTCTTGCCTGTTCCCTCCTGATCTTTCTGATCACTAGAGGAATCAGAGACATTGGAGGAAAGGCATATGCCAGTCTGAACCGCCAAGGATGGTGGAGAGAGTCCAACATATCTGGGTGATCCCTGGTGTTCAGGGAAGCGAACCTTTGTACTTGCCGGTTGTCTCTTGTGGCAAATAGGTCGATTTGTGGTATCCCCCATGCTTCTGTTATCCTTCTGAATATGGATTTGTTTAAGGTCCATTCTCCTTGACGCAACTCGTTTCTGCTGAGGTAGTCTGCCCTGATGTTCTCTACACCTTTGATGTGCAGGGCTGTTAAGGATGTTAGATGAGCCTCTGCCAGCTGAAAGATGTTTGCAGCTATGGTCATCAGACTTCCTGACTTTGTACCACCCTGACGGTTCAAGTATGCCACTGCGGTGGAATTGTCTGAGTAAATTCTTACATTTGTTCCATGAATCTGTGGAAGAAAATGATATAAGGCACATTCTATTGCTTTTAACTCCTTCCAGTTGGAGGAACATATTAATTCTGTCTGATCCCAAGTATTTTGGGCCAGATTGTCTTCCATATGTGCTCCCCACCCAATAGGGCTGGCGTCGGTGGTAATTATTTTAGACGGGTCTATTATCCATGGCACACCCCGTGATAGGTGGTCCATGTCTAGCCACCAGGATAGTGATTCTAAGACATTACTGGAAAGAGTTATTCTACTTTCTAGATAACCGTCTTTCCCCTGAGCCGACAATACTTCGTACTGCAATTGACGGGTATGGAATTGTGCCCAAGGTACAGCAGGGATACATGATGATAATGACCCCAGTAAGGACATGGCCTTTCTTAGTGTCATGTAGGGTTTGCGTATTGCGTCTGATACCTTTGATTGTATAGTCAACCTCTTTGACTGAGGAAGAAAGCATTTCTGACTTACGGAGTCTAGCTGGATTCCTAGAAATGTCTGAACGGTTTCTGGATTCAGCCGAGATTTTTCGAAGTTGACGATCCAACCTAACTCCTGTAGGGACGAGATCGTATTAGATAAACAAGTTTTACATTGAAGTGCAGAGCTTCCTACCACTAGAAAGTCATCTAGGTAGGGTATTATCAAGGTATCTCATTGGCGTAGATGAGCCATCACTTCTAGTATCACCTTAGTGAAGACGCGGGGAGCCATAGAAAGCCCAAATGGCATTGCAACATACTGAAAGTGACGAACCTTTCCCTCCAGGGTGACTGCTACCCTTAGGTACTGCTGATGTTCGGCATGTATGGGAAGATGGTAATAGGCGTCCTTTAAGTCTATTCCGGCCATGACACACCTAGGGAATAAGAGTTTTATGGTAGAACTAATGGATTCCATTTTGAAGGTATGATTACGCAGGAAAGAATTTAATTTTTTAAGATTTATGATGGTTCTAAATGAACCATCTGGTTTATTAATCAGGAATAAAGGGGAGTAGAACCCTTTCCCTTTTTGATCCTGGGGAACTTCTATCAGGACTTTTTTAGATAGAAGAGATAGGATCTCTATTTCTAGAGCCCTCTGTTGGTCCTGACCTTTTGGAGATGTTATTATGAAGGAATCCCAAGGGATTCGATCAAATTCTAATTTAAGGCCGTATTGCACAATGTCCAGAATCCACTGGCTGGATGTTATCTGTTCCCATTGGGGAAGAAAAAATTTTAATCTGCCGCCTACTTCCTGGTTAGCGGTATTTACGTCTCGGATTATGGGACCCGCTAAAAAAGGCACCTTTTTGCTTTGGGTCCTTCGACTCCCATCGCTCTCTTTGTTCAAGCGGCTTGTTCCTAGTAAAGGGGCGTCTCCTGAAGGCTCTCCTGTAGGATGGGAGATATTGGTTAGGGAAGCCTTTCTTCCTTTCACCTGCTTTATTCAGGAGTTCATCCAGCGTCTTCCCAAAAAGGAACTCACCCTGACAGGGAATCGCACAAAGTTTCGCTTTAGCTTGTGCGTCCCCCTTCCAATTCTTTAGCCAGAGTGCACGCCGGGCTGTGTTGACTAGGCCGGCTGACCTGGCTGCAAGACGTAGCGAGTCCACTGAGGCATCAGCTAGGAATGCTACTGCTTCTTTAATTTGAGGCAATTTCAGCAGGATAGATTCCCTCGAAGTTTTGCCTCTAATCTGTTCCTCCAATTGCTCCGTCCATACTAGTAGACATCTTGCAGTACAGGTACTAGATATGGCGGGCCTGAACGCCCCCGTATTGACTTCCCATGACCTCTTTAGTAAAGCTTCTGCTTTACGGTCCAGCGGGTCTGTCAGGACCCCTGAATCCTCCACTGGTAGGACCGACTGTTTGGTTGTGGAGGCTACCGCAGCATCAACTTTCGGCACCTTTGACCAGGTGTTTAGGTCTTCATCGCTGAAGGGATAGCGCCTTTTAGAGGATGATGGTAAAAACCCTCTATTCTGCTTGTCCCACTCCTTTTTAACAATATCTTTGATGGTTTGTATGACGGGGAAGGACCTACGTTTCCTCTGTCCTAACCCCGCAAACATTATGTCCTGTGCTGATTTCTTTTCTTTCCCATCTGGGCACCCCATCGTGCTCCTGACAGATTTTATTAAATTGTCCACATTACTGTTGGGAAGACAAAGTCCCCCTTCAGTCTCGGATGAGCTCGGCTAAGATCCCTCTTCGTCTGAAGAAATACATACACCCTCTGACTCCGAACTAACCGGAGACCGGGACCTGCTAGGCTGACGGGTACTGGCGCTACTTGTCTGCGCCAAACCCTGCATCTCTTCTCGGATAATAGCTCTGACATCTGAGGGAGTCATGATATTTTCCTGCCGTAGAGTTTGCATGATACACTCCGCACACAGTTTTTTGGCATAATCATCCGGGAGGGGCTGCGTACATAAAGCACACTCTTTATGCTTAGATTTGTGTGTCCTTTTCTTAGTCTAGAGGAAGGATACAGGAGGAACATATATCAGCATATAGGAAGAGACTCTTTCAAAAACTCACCCAGTGAAGCTGACAGGTACCGGTTCTGGAGGCGGAATTCGTTTGGTGGTAGAACTCTTCTCTGGAGGTCGGCCACCACTCTTTGTGCTGCTCCTCGTGCTTCTCTCCCTGCTGGGAGAGCGCTGTTGCACTGCGGGCAGGTGCGCTTCGTCGGCCGGTGAAGCCATTTCACACACACCGGCCCGACGCTAGCACTGCATTTTTAAAACTGCCGCCCATTCTCCTGCCTCCCCGGACCAACCCGGAAGTGCTCCCGCGACTTCCGGGTTAGACGCGCCGCTCTCACTCACCATGCGGCAGCCGGAGGCTATTAAGCCGGCCGCTGCAGCGCGCGCGTCCTCACAGTGCCGGCCGGACCTACGGTGACCGGACCCGGACCGTGAATGTTTGGCCAGACGAGGGGGGAGGCTGCAAGCAGGGGCTCCCCCGCCGCTGCTTCTGGTACCGCAGCCCCTGCCGTTCCCACAGAAACCGGCGCAGGCGGGTGCATGGCCCAGGGATCCTCTTCATCTGTAGGTAAGCCGGGTCCCTGTAGGAACAGGAAACCTAAACTGAGGAGGAGAGGGGACCGCCTCCTTTTATTCTGTAGGTTTCCTGTTCCTATGGGCGGATCCCTCTCTCTCATGTGGGGTGCTGTCGTGGCGAAGGGTAAAAATCTGCTTCTTCATTCTCCTTCCCTTTTATATGTATTGTGGTTAGTCTCAATTGATGCTCTTCCATGATCTGGAGAATTGACTGTGATAGCAGCATCAGGGCCTGGGATCTTGTGCCCCCCTGATGTTTGATATAGGCAACCGTTGTCTGACACTACCCGAATGTGGTGCACTTCTAGAGCCCCAGGGCTCTTGTGTAGCGGTTGTGACACATGACGCCAGCGCCCAATCTTCGCTGGCATCACTGTCCCCGCCTTTGGACAAATTGAACATGAAGAAGTAGTCCGTGCCGCAGCTGCTCTCACTTCCTCTTCATGTTAAATTCGACTGGAGGGGGGACAGTGACGCTGGCACCACATGTCACAACAACAGCCCAAGAGCCCTGGGAGAGCGAGTGCGGACAACGCGGGAACGGCACCAGCATGGGAGGGGAGTGTAGGCTTTATTACTTTATGAGAGCCAGGCGAGGGGTATGACAGGAAGTTGTCGAAGTACTGGAAAACGTCTTTAATGAACCATCCACTACCAAAGCCTTATTGATAAAAAGAAGAATATCAAGGAAGTGCTGCACATAAACAAAGGGAAATTAAGCTATGGCCGAATTTTAGACATCCAAGAAGTACGGTCCGAGTACAGACAAGGGTGTCAGACCCAGCTGCAGGTCTGCTGACCCAAACTCATGTATTTGGGAGGAAAGTCATGCATACGGAATTTATTTTTTCCCCCTTGGACCATGTTCACGGCCTTATTGAACAACATTGGTCTCAATGAGATCTCTGTTTTGACAGATTGCACTCGGACTGAAACTGCGGTCGTCTGCACGAGCCCTAGGGCTCAGGGGCTTCACACAAAGTTTTCATTGTATAGAAATCCCAATTTCAACCATGCATGACTGCAGTTGTCGTACGCTTTATGAGTAACTTGCCCACATTCTCACTTTATGTTCTGTAATTTGTCATCGTGTGATCAGCAGCAGACTGACTACTTGTCTGAAAGCAGAGTAACATTTAATGGCTTAAAAAACAAACAAAATTGAACAGTAACAGAAAGCACAAAAAAATTTTACTTTTTTATTTTCTACAAAAATACATCCAAAGAGACATTTAAATCATTGATGACATTGTTCATACAAATAAAAAAAAGACAATTTTAATACCACAAACTTTAGGAAGTTACAAATCTTTATCTGCAATATAAAAATGTACAGTTTAAATATAGGAAAAATTTCGAACAATGAAGATCGGACACACGACATCGAAACACTATAAAAACATTGTACTGCTGGATTGTAAAATAGTTCACCTAAAATATATGATTAAATGAAAAAGCAATATCATAAAATACTTTCAATCGCACATGTGTCAATATAATAAAAATAATACCCAGGAGTCGCCCCCCAGGAGCCGATTACAGTAATGCTCTTGTGCCATCTTCAATAGTAAAAGGTCTGCTATTCATTATACTTTCATCTACGGTCCAGAGATGAGCAAATACAGGATCATGACACCGACTCCACCAAAATGGGCTCCGACTCCACAGCCCTGATTAGAACTGGAGTCGGAGCCCATTTTGGTGGAGTCGGTGTCATGGAAATTGAGGAGTCGGAGGTCTTGCTTACCGACTCCACAGCCCTGGTTCTAATCTCTGGTCCGGCCCAAGAGATCCCGGCTGCAAGAGAGGATAAGAAGTTGAAACTTGTTGACGGCGAAACTATCTGCTCATCTTTACCGTAGTCGCATGAATGCAGAGGAAGCATCGTCCACTTAAGTTACATTTATTATTTTATTACCCACAATGTAGATTTACTACGTGGAACCAGGGTGCTGGTATGTTCTCATTTCATAAGTCAGGGGTGCACGGCCTTTTTTGGTCCAAGGGTCAGATAGTCATAATGAAAATTATGGGGTGTATTACCTTCCGTGACATTTGCGATATATAAAAAGAATATATCATAAATGTTTGATAGAATTTCCACCTACTTACAGGACTCTTACCTCCACCAATCAGCTCTAAATGGACATTCACACAGGTTTCTTTCTTTTTTTTTTTTTTTACAAAGATATAGAAAGATTTTGCACCAAATTTTACATCAAATACTCTTTGAATGAGATTGCTTCTATGGTGGTGTTTTTTCCCCACCTTATTTTGAGCATTTACAATTAAAATAGGAAACGATTTTTTCAATATATTTTGTAGTAAAATCCACTTTTAAATCCTTGTAAAAAAAGAAAAAAAAACCCAAAGCTTGCATATATCTTATATCTCCCATAAACTACAATGGAGAGAGTCACAGATAAGGAAGTTCACCTGTCTAAGTCACATACTACTTTATGAAGTGCCAAATGGCCTAAGAGACGCCATTCTCCTGATGTAGGAGACATCCCGAGGTGTCTACACCAGGCACCATTAGTACTTCCCAGTCTCGGATAAGGCGTGATCCGAGCATTGTCGGGTGCTAAAAGGGTCTTCAGCGGTTTCAAAAAGTAAGTTCCCGTGGCTGCTCGACAGCTGTAACACAGAGGGATTACCTGTTTTGTTAGGTAATCCCTGCGGGTCTAACAGCCACAAGACATGCAGCTGCTGGAACTCGAACCTATTTTCTGAGCACGCTGAAGACGCTCTGTTAGCACCCGAGCATGCTCAGATAACACCTTATCCCGGCACAACCTACTAATCACCCTGGTAAGAAAGGGCCCGTACAATAAAATGGATTTGTAACATAGGTCTATATCCAAAATGTGACATTGACAGCCTAGAAATAAGAAAATGTACAACAAATAGAAAAATTGGTCGACATAAGAATATATTACAAAAAAATACTGGTAGTGCAGTAGATGGTAGAAGAAATACAAGAAACTAGGTTGCAATCTTAGATGAAGCGGGCGTATAAAAAGTAATAAAAATACAATAAATATTTACTCTGTAAACATAAAGAGTCAAGTATTGGGATTTCTAAATCATGCCCATCTGAGTACTTTTCTAAAATCTTTCCTTTACATTCAGCCACTTTAAAAGGAAACTTCCATTCAAAAAGAATAATTCAATATATAAATAAACTTGTTGGCAGCGCTCAGCCAGAAGATATGCCCAAATCTCAATACATTACAGTGATGAAGCCAAGATTGAATGTGAGATATTTTCATTACAGCTGACAATAGAAGTTAAATCGCAAAATACAGAATAAGAACAAGAATAGCAAACATTTTTTTATAACAATTCATGTCGGAAGTAACAGGATCATTATTATATGCCAAGTAGAAGGAAACACACAAAGCTATGTATATTACTGTATGCAATAAACTGGCCGAACATGGAGAGATCAAGAGAAACCGGATTTTTAAACCGTTCTGAAATTCTGTGATATTAATCAATCATTTTTAAATGCTCAATAACCACAGGATTTTAAACTAACCCATTTAAATTAAAAGGAATGTCAGTAATGATGTAGGGGCAGAAAGCCCGATTCCAGCAATGTGTCAATAACTGGGCTGTTTGGTGTAGTTTGGATAGAATCCCTGTTTTCTCTGCTGTAAATGTAACAGTGGTCGGAATGTTGAGCTCTGTATAACCCCGCCCACACCACCGATTGGCAGCTTCCCATACACATTGGAAGTTAGCAGCCAATCAGTGGTGGGGGCGGGGTTACACAATAGCTGGACTGGTTTCCACATAACACCTAGTCCTCTACTGAATCTCTTGCTGATAAAACGCTGGTTGTATACGAACTACAGCACACAGCCTAGTAAGTGACATCTCTGGAATCAGAATTTTTTTTCTATATATTATGCTGCTCTCAGATTAAATAGCAAAAACTTGACGACTGATCCTCTTTAAAATAGAAAGGTTGAAAATCAAATATTGAGGTTAGTATTCTATGGGACACATTTTACCTGCATAGACACAATGTAAAATGATCTAAGTGCATGAGTGAAACAAAATGGTTACTACAGAAGAGTTGTCGAATGATCCTTGACAGCTGGACTAGACGAGTCAGGGTTTTTCAGATTGGCCTTTCCTTTAGAGCTCTGTTCCTCCGTACTGTTCCTAATGCCATAACTGAAGTAGATAATGAAACCTAAAGCACAAAACAGGATTATTACTAAAAGATTACGTGGAGATATTGAGTATTTGCGGAAGATTTTCGGCACCTAAAACCATAGTGTTGGCAGGAAAATAAACACTGAAAAATTTGCGCGTCACTTTTTCCCCACATTCATTTGAATCGTTGAAAAACGTTGCAACAACGAAGAAAGAAGCGACAGGTTGCAGATTAAAAAAAAAAAAAAAAAATGCACCAATAATTCAAAACTGCGAGGACAAAATAAGCAGAAATCTCATTCACTTTGCTGCTACTTTAAAAAGTGTGAACAAGACAAGTCCATAGAACTTTATGAATAAACTAAACTATGAATATGATAGAAACGATGATCATGATAGAAGTCAGGGATGATTAAAACAAAAAATTGTGAGTCTTCATGGATAGAGCTCCTGGATTCCATAAATCAAACGTGAGATGAGTAAATTTGCCTTCACACAACTCGTTTCTAGACGGGAGGTGGACCAGGCTGTCTGTATAGTGCATGGTTATACTGGGTCATTCAGAGCCAAAAGGCATTCTTCTTTTAAAGGTCCCCCATACATATTAGGCACCCGTGGGTCAATTACTCTGCTGAACGGCCATGACTCCCAGCCCATACCAGGAAAGCTTGGTTCCCCACTGGCGTACTTCCAGGGAGAAGGAAAGGAACAGCTTTCAACAGGCCCGATTCTGCTCACTCCCGACAATCCGTCAGCGGAGAATCGGAAGGCCTCACACCCAGCCTGTCTGCAGATCCTCCGATGGAGCCTTTACATCTGCGCTCTCTTCTGGCTATCAATGTGGGGGGTCTGAACAGGGGACTCCATTCTATTTACTCAGAATCCCCTTATGGGTTTTCTAAACGAAGCAACCCCTTTACATTTGTTCATAAATTTAAATACACAGAACAATCCCTTTAAAATAATGCAAGTGATGAGAGATCTACAGAATTTGTTAGTGATATGAAAGAAATAGACTTTACCTAAAGCCATCCAAATAGCAAATCGAATCCAAGTCCCAGCGGTAAATTGGACCATGAAATAAAGGTTGACAAACACGCTGAAGAGAGGCAACAGCGGGAGCGCGGGCACCTATAGCACAAAAACATCGCCACATGTATTCAAGTGGATTTTCCTTATCGCAATAATTACATTGGGCATTCTGAAAACTTTTTCTTCCATGTAGTAATCAGGCGATAACTTACTTTAAATGACAGATGGGTTTTACACTCTGGTTGTTTCCAGATCACAAAAGTAACAGCAGCGGACCCCACAGACAGGAGGGTGAAGACCGTGATCCAGATGGGGCTCCCGGCAAGAAGGTCATCGAGCTTCTGACCCAGTATCACTGACATGGCAATAAATAAGATGGCTGGAAAACAAGACGAGAGAGTAATGAAGGGGACATAAGCGAGCCGCTCTGATGATAACTAATGAATATTGCCAACACGACTTACAAATCACTGAGACACAGCCATAAACTACGCGTCCTGACGTTTTGGTGGGGACATCACTTCCGGGAGACACAAGATGCCGGATGTTGAAGGAATCACACTGAGTAAAGGTGACCTGAACATCTGCGTGCGTCTTCTCACTGTCTGCCTTAGTCAGCTTCTCCATTTCAGTGGTCTTCAGCGGGCAGTTCAGCATCTCTGGTTGGTATCTACAAGCCCAAAGATAACTATTTATTGGAGTTTTGTTTTTCAACTAACACATTTAGCAAGAGCCTGACCAAGGTGAAAAGTTCTCCTCTGGATTAATGCTGTAGGACAACAGGTAACTTTACATATGGATGCATTATAGAGGTGTTACTATACAACTTGCCTGAGAATAACGACGCAGGCAGCCACCAGGGAGTAAGCAAGTAAGGTACCGATGGACATCAGCTCCACAAGGACCTCCAGATCAAAAAGGAAGGCCATGATTGCTGCAAGCAAATACCAACAACACATTAATTACACCAAACAAGAGCACAAAAAAAGGCATACAAGAACAAATAAATGAACTCAACACGTACTTACAGCAAATGCAAAAACACCAAAAACTGTACACCATACAGGTCGTTTGCATTGCAACTATTTTTACATAGCTATTAGCAACATAAAAAAGCTATTTGGTATTGTTAATTTCAGTAACTACTGATGTTTAGAAGCAGGTGCCAATACAGATTAAAAAATTATTTATTTTTTTTTAGACAAAAATCAGATATTTTTTTTAAATGCTCATGTGAACTTAGGCTTATAATATTAATATCCTAATTCCTTTATAGGCAGCTGTATAGGCGCACAAGGCCTCGTTTAAACATCTGATTTTATACATATCTTCAGTGATTTTCATGAACTTGTAAGAGTAATTTTAATCCGTGACAAAAAAAAAAAAAAACTTAGACCCGCATAAAAAAAAAAAAAAAAAAATCACAGACATGTCAACAACCACATAAACTATAATAGATGCATGTTCTATGTGTAAAGAACACAGAACACATAGAAGAAAAACATTGGGATATGGCATTAGATAGATACAGAGTTTAATAAAGGGGATGGGAGAACTACAATACCCAGATAGATTAGTGAAATTAGGATTATTTAGTCTAGAAAAAAGACGACTGAGGGGCGATCTAATAACCATGTATAAGTATATAAGGGGACAATACAAATATCTCGCTGAGGATCTGTTTATACCAAGGAAGGTGACGGGCACAAGGGGGCATTCTTTGCGTCTGGAGGAGAGAAGGTTTTTCCACCAACATAGAAGAGGATTCTTTACTGTTAGGGCAGTGAGAATCTGGAATTGCTTGCCTGAGGAGGTTGTGATGGCGAACTCAGTCGAGGGGTTCAAGAGAGGCCTGGATGTCTTCCTGGAGCAGAACAATATTGTATCATACAATTATTAGGTTCTGTAGAAGGACGTAGATCTGGGGATTTATTATGATGGAATATAGGCTGAACTGGATGGACAAATGTCTTTTTTCGGCCTTACTAACTATGTTACTATGTATCTGGAAGGACCAGGTGCCTTTTCTTTGCACTGAATCATCCCTGTTTATTCATACCTACTCTGCAGCAGCGTCAGGAACATTAAATGTATCGCAAAATGACTCCATGTGTAAAATGACATTTACGCACAATGCGAGCTGAACCCTACAAGCTGCACCGTTAAAAATAAAACCAAAGAAATGAGCCAGACTATAAGCTGGTATACATGCAATGTGTAAGAGCACGTTCATACTGTGGCCATTTCACAGACAAAACCCAAGAAAAAAAAAAAAAATGAGCATATATCCTATAGCAGGTAAATAGTAATAGTACATGTAAATAACACCGGGTACTTAGCAAACACCTGCAGACTGATTCCCTTTTAACTACCTCATCCAAGAGCAGCTTAATGTATGGAAAAGCTAAATCCAACGAGGTATCGCACAGATTACTGCATGCAGCCGTTTTGACACAGTCAGAGCTTTTAGATTTAGAATGAAGCAGAGCTGAGGAAGCTAACCCCGCCCCCACCAGGCTCTGTATGTACAATGTTCATAGACAGTGAGCTGCTTATCACAGGAGGGCATTGCCGAACTAGTCTGGCAATGTTAATCTCTTACTGAAATCATTCACAGTTGGAAAACAACACACACACACACACACACACTTTAACAAACGACAAATCCCTGAATTCTGTGTCTCAGCCCCCATCTCATGCTGTCTTCAGATTACCGTATATACTCGACTATAAGCCGAGATTTTCAGCCCCAAAAAATGGGCTGAAAGTGCCCCTCTCGGCTTATACTCGAGTCATAGAAGGCGGCGGGGGTGGGGGGTTTGTTTTGGGTCAGCGGGTGAGGGGGAGCGACGCCTGTCAAATACTCACCTGCTCCCAGCGCGGTCCCCGCATGTTCCACGGTCCTTGGGCATGGCAGCTTCTTCCCCTGTTCAGCGGTCACATGGCACCGCTCATTAAAGTAATGAATATGGACTCCACTCCCATAGAGGTGGAGCTGCATATTCATTACTGTAATGAGCGGTGCCTCGTGACCGCTCACTACAGGAAGAAGCTGCGGCTCCCAGAGACGTGGGACATGCGGGGACCGCGCCAGGAGCGCTGGGAGGAGGTGAGTATGTCATATTCACCTTTCCGCGTTCCACCGACGCTCCATCTTCCGCGTCCTCTGCAACGGCCTGTTCAGGTCAGAGGGCACGATGACGTATTAGTGTGCGCGCCACCCTCTGCCTGAACAGTCAGTGCGGAGAGACGGGACGCTGAGGAGCAGCGACGAGAGGTGAGCAAGTCATTTTTTTTTCTTTTAGTGCAGCAGCATTACATGTGGCTATATAGAGCGTCTATGGGGCCATAAAGAACTGCATGGAGCATTATATGGAGCATCTATGGGGCCATAACTGCATGGAGCATTATATGGAGCATCTATTGGGCCATAACTGCATGGAGCATTATATGGAGCTTTATATGGAGCCATAAAGAACTGCATGGAGCATTATATAGGGCATTATATGGGGCCATAAAGAACTGCATGGAGCATTATATGGAGCATCTATGGGGCCATAACTGCATGGAGCATTATATGGAGCTTTATATGGAGCCATAAAGAACTGCATGGAGCATTATATGGGGCATTATATGGGGCCATAAAGAACTGCATGGAGCATTATATGGGGCATCTATGGGGACATAACTGCATGGAGCATTATATGGGGCATCTATGGGGCCATAATGAACTGCATGGAGCATAAAATGGAGCATTACATGGGGCCATAAAGAACTGCATGGAGTATTATATGGGGCCATACAGAACTGCATGGAGCATTATATGGCACTTCTTATGGGCCATAAAGAACTGCATGGAGCATTATATGGAGCATCTATGGGGCCATAACTGCATGGAGCATCTATGGGGCCATAATTGCATGGAGCATTATATGGGGCCATAAAGAACTGCATGGAGCATTATATGGAGCATCTATGTAGGCCCCTTAAAAAATAGTGAGGAAAGAATGGTTGTAGATGACGAGGAAAAAGCTAACATATTAAACACCTTCTTCTCCACGGTATTCACGGTGGAAAATGAAATGCTAGGTGAAATCCCAAGAAACAATGAAAACCCTATATTAAGGGTCACCAATCTAACCCAAGAAGAGGTGCGAAACCGGCTAAATAAAATTAAAATAGATAAATCTCCGGGTCCGGATGGCATACACCCACGAGTACTAAGAGAACTAAGTAATGTAATAGATAAACCATTATTTCTTATTTTTAGGGACTCTATAGCGACAGGGTCTGTTCCGCAGGATTGGCGCATAGCAAATGTGGTGCCAATATTCAAAAAGGGCTCTAAAAGTGAACCTGGAAATTATAGGCCAGTAAGTCTAACCTCTATTGTTGGTAAAATATTTGAAGGGTTTCTGAGGGATGTTATTCTGGATTATCTCAATGAGAATAACTGTTTAACTCCATATCAGCATGGGTTTATGAGAAATCGCTCCTGTCAAACCAATCTAATCAGTTTTTATGAAGAGGTAAGCTATAGGCTGGACCACGGTGAGTCATTGGACGTGGTATATCTCGATTTTTCCAAAGCGTTTGATACCGTGCCGCACAAGAGGTTGGTACACAAAATGAGAATGCTTGGTCTGGGGGAAAATGTGTGTAAATGGGTTAGTAACTGGCTTAGTGATAGAAAGCAGAGGGTGGTTATAAATGGTATAGTCTCTAACTGGGTCGCTGTGACCAGTGGGGTACCGCAGGGGTCGGTATTGGGACCTGTTCTCTTCAACATATTCATTAATGGTCTGGTAGAAGGTTTACACAGTAAAATATCGATATTTGCAGATGATACAAAACTATGTAAAGCAGTTAATACAAGAGAAGATAGTATTCTGCTACAGATGGATCTGGATAAGTTGGAAACTTGGGCTGAAAGGTGGCAGATGAGGTTTAACAATGATAAATGTAAGGTTATACACATGGGAAGAAGGAATCAATGTCACCATTACACACTGAATGGGAAACCACTGGGTAAATCTGACAGGGAGAAGGACTTGGGGATCCTAGTTAATGATAAACTTACCTGGAGCAGCCAGTGCCAGGCAGCAGCTGCCAAGGCAAACAGGATCATGGGGTGCATTAAAAGAGGTCTGGATACACATGATGAGAGCATTATACTGCCTCTGTACAAATCCCTAGTTAGACCGCACATGGAGTACTGTGTCCAGTTTTGGGCACCGGTGCTCAGGAAGGATATAATGGAACTAGAGAGAGTACAAAGGAGGGCAACAAAATTAATAAAGGGGATGGGAGAACTACAATACCCAGATAGATTAGCGAAATTAGGATTATTTAGTCTAGAAAAAAGACGACTGAGGGGCGATCTAATAACCATGTATAAGTATATAAGGGGACAATACAAATATCTCGCTGAGGATCTGTTTATACCAAGGAAGGTGACGGGCACAAGGGGGCATTCTTTGCGTCTGGAGGAGAGAAGGTTTTTCCACCAACATAGAAGAGGATTCTTTACTGTTAGGGCAGTGAGAATCTGGAATTGCTTGCCTGAGGAGGTGGTGATGGCGAACTCAGTCGGGGGGTTCAAGAGAGGCCTGGATGTCTTCCTGGAGCAGAACAATATTGTATCATACAATTAGGTTCTGTAGAAGGACGTAAATCTGGGGATTTATTATGATGGAATATAGGCTGAACTGGATGGACAAATGTCTTTTTTCGGCCTTACTAACTATGTTACTATGTTACTATGGGGCCATAACTGCATGGAGCATTATATGGAGCATCTATGGGGCCATAACTGCATGGAGCATTATATGGGGCATCTATGGGGACATAACTGCATGGAGCATTATATGGGGCATCTATGGGGCCATAATGAACTGCATGGAGCATAAAATGGAGCATTACATGGGGCCATAAAGAACTGCATGGAGTATTATATGGGGCATCTATGGGGCCATAAAGAACTGCATGGAGCATTATATGGAGCATCTATGGGGCCACAACTGCATGGAGCATTATATGGAGCATCTATGGGGCCATAATTGCATGGAGCATTATATGGAGCATCTATTGGGCCATAACTGCATGGAGCATTATATGGAGCTTTATATGGAGCCATAAAGAACTGCATGGAGCATTATATGGGGCATTATATGGGGCCATAAAGAACTGCATGGAGCATTATATGGAGCATCTATGGGGCCATAACTGCATGGAGCATTATATGGAGCTTTATATGGAGCCATAAAGAACTGCATGGAGCATTATATGGGGCCATAAAGAACTGCATGGAGCATTATATGGAGCATCTATGGGGCCATAACTGCATGGAGCATTATATGGGGCATCTATGGGGACATAACTGCATGGAGCATTATATGGGGCATCTATGGGGCCATAATGAACTGCATGGAGCATAAAATGGAGCATTACATGGGGCCATAAAGAACTGCATGGAGTATTATATGGGGCCATAAAGAACTGCATGGAGCATTATATGGCACTTCTTATGGGCCATAAAGAACTGCATGGAGCATTATATGGAGCATCTATGGGGCCATAACTGCATGGAGCATCTATGGGGCCATAATTGCATGGAACATTATATGGGGCCATAAAGAACTGCATGGAGCATTATATGGAGCATCTATGGGGCCATAACTGCATGGAGCATTATATGGAGCATCTATGGGGCCATAACTGCATGGAGCATTATATGGGGCATCTATGGGGACATAACTGCATGGAGCATTATATGGGGCATCTATGGGGCCATAATGAACTGCATGGAGCATAAAATGGAGCATTACATGGGGCCATAAAGAACTGCATGGAGTATTATATGGGGCATCTATGGGGCCATAAAGAACTGCATGGAGCATTATATGGCACTTCTTATGGGCCATAAAGAACTGCATGGAGCATCTATGGGGCCATAACTGCATGGAGCATTATATGGAGCATCTATGGGGCCATAATTGCATGGAGCATTATATGGGGCCATAAAGAACTGCATGGAGCATTATATGGAGCATCTATGGGGCCATAACTGCATGGAGCATTATATGGAGCATCTATTGGGCCATAACTGCATGGAGCATTATATGGAGCTTTATATGGAGCCATAAAGAACTGCATGGAGCATTATATGGGGCATTATATGGGGCCATAAAGAACTGCATGGAGCATTATATGGAGCATCTATGGGGCCATAACTGCATGGAGCATTATATGGGGCATCTATGGGGACATAACTGCATGGAGCATTATATGAGGCATCTATGGGGCCATAATGAACTGCATGGAGCATAAAATGGAGCATTACATGGGGCCATAAAGAACTGCATGGAGTATTATATGGGGCATCTATGGGGCCATAAAGAACTGCATGGAGCATTATATGGCACATCTTATGGGCCATAAAGAACTGCATGGAGCATTATATGGGGCATATTTGTAGATGGAGCATCTTATGGGGCCATAATGAACTGTATGGAGCATTATATGGGGCCTATTTTGTATGGAGCATCTTATGGGGCCATAATGAACAGTATGGAGCATTATATGGGGCTCCTGATTCAACATGGATATTCAAAAGCACTTAACCTACTGATGTCTCAATTAATTTTACTTTTATTGGTATCTATTTTTACTTTTGACATGTACCAGTAGCTGCTGCATTTTCCACCCTAGGCTTAAACTTGAGTCGATAAGTTATCCCAGTTTTTGTTGCAAAATTAGGAGGGGGGGGGGGGGGGGGGGGTCGGCTTATACTCGAGTAAATACGGTATATACCAAAAACCTGCCGACAGATTACCTTTAATGCTATTTTGACAAAAAAAATGCCATTCAACCACGACAAGGTGTACCCATTGGGACAGTCCTAGCCTATCCTAACTTAAAAATAAAACAAATCAGAACACGGCCATAAAGTGGATGCACAACAGATTGGCGGCTATACAAGACCAACGAGCACCATGTTTTCTTAGAATATACACAATAGAGGGTTACGGAGACACATTCTCACCTGACACAATACCAGACACAATGGTTGCAATCAGTGGAGTCTTTGTCTTCTTATTGACACTAGCTAGGAACCTAAAGAGAAGTCCATCTTCAGCCATCGCATAGATAACACGTGGCATTGGAAACATGGAACCCAATAAACTGTAAAAACCATTAAATAAAAACATACTTAATACAGTAAGAGCATTTCCACATCATAACAATCTCCAATGTATTAACAGTTTCTATACAACCGGTTTATACATCTAATATGGATACTGACATTTTTCTTAAAATAAAAATAAAATTAGATATACAGTGAGATTCCAGTAAGTACTGGGGTTTTTCCCCCACTCACATTTTAATCATTGAAGAGTCTCTCTAGAGGACTGAACATTTTTTTCCCCCTGCCGTTTAGCTTAACAGCACTTAAATATGTTAGAGGACTGGTCACCAGTTTGGACATGTTAAACTGGCCACATCATCTCCATTGCCGAGACATTAATTATAAGGATTAAGGTATAATTTAAAAGGATTATGGTATAAGCGGGATGTTACCAGAGATTTGTCTCTGGGGTGTGAGGTATTTTTCCCCTTCTGGACATTGCCAAATCATAAGCAGAATGTGTAATGCAAGGGAAAGAAGAATATGCCTGAGAGAACATGTGTGACATGAGTGTGATTGCAAATGATTTCACCTTTCATCTCATGGCAGTCAGTGAAGGGAGGGGGATACAGCAGAGCTGACCATTCTGTGATAAAAAAGCTGCAGAGATGTTTATAATCACACCGTTCGGCTCTAAAGCCCCTCCCACCACAGTGACTGCTGGGAGATGAAAGCTGGAGGTGTTTGTAATCGCACTCAACTTTGCTGTACTTTACACAAGTGTAGACATTATGACAGTATCATTTTATGCCATGTTCTTCTGACCTTCTAAGGGAGTGTTCTATCTTTCCCAGCATTATGCCTCTTGCATATGATTGGTCAACGTCATGCAAGGTACAAAGTACACGCCCTCAGAGAACCCCCTCTGCTAAAGCCACGGCTGAAATAAAGTTTTCTGGAGCAAAAATTAGAAGTGGCTCCAATAAGAAAAAAAAAGGGAAAAAACACAGACACTCATTCACTCCTGTGTTTAGCTCTAAAAAATGGCTTCTGAAGTGTCATGCAATTCCAGCCTTCAATGTGTATTCTACAGACTTGAAAGTATGGGAAATCTGTAGGATGTGTTCTGGCAGTTGTGGCTTTTTGCCCCGATGAAGCTATGTTTCAGGGAGGGGGCAAAGGCTGCAGCAGTGACCGTAGTTTCTGCCCCCTGATGACGACTCGTTTGAGCATCCCAGCATGTACTGTGATTCTCAACTGAAGCGTCATCACACAGTAAGTAAGGAAAAAAAATACAATAGCAGATAGATCGTGTAGTTAGGGAAGGATAGGGAATTTCTAATGCAAGCATAACTAGAAATTAGTTTTTATTATTAGTGATGAGCGAATATACTCGTTACTTGAGATTTCGAGCATGCTCGGGTGTCCTCCGATTATTTTTTAGTGCTCGGAGATTTAGTTTCTTGCCGCAGCTGATTTACATCTGTTAGCCAGCATAAGTATATGTGGGGGTTGCTTGGTTGCTAGGGAATCCCCACATGTACTTATGCTGGCTAACAGATGTAAATCATTCAGCTGCGGCAAGAAAAAATCTCCGAGCAATAAAACAACACTGAGGACCCCCGAGCGTGCTCAGGAAAACCCGAGCAACAAGTATATTCGCTCATCACTATTTATTATGTGACTACACAGATTTAGATGAAAATTTATTTAGCCTTCGGACTAGCCCTTTAAAGGGTTCTTTTAACGGTTTCAGAAAACCCCTGTCCCCAGGGGACTGTGCAGGACTCATTGTTCTAGAGTCCATCGCTGAGTCTCGGCTGCTACTCCCGGCGAGTTATTGTCTGCAGCGCTCTAGCCAATCAGTGACTTCACCGATTATGTGACATCAGCACTGCAGCCAATAGGAGACGCCAAAAGCAGCAGCGGAGACTCAGCGCTGGAGACAGGGAGTGAGCGTAAAGCTCAGCTTGTTTTGCTTCAGGTTTTAAGTAAACTGTATGTACCTGGAGACAGTGTTTTCTGAAGCCATAAATACATTTTTTACATTTTCTACGTAGTAGACAAAGCTGTGTGTTTTGTTATTTTTTTCTTTTGTGCAGATGCAAGCTGTAGTTATCATTGCTGCCACTTTTGGGAACAGAAAGCTTTTTATTTAATTCCTTAGGGATGGAAATAACATATCTGGAATTACCAACATCACCCAGATTATGCACATGTAAATCCTAACGGTATAATTTGCCACATTAAATACATGTGCACCATTTAGTGTTTAAGGGCGTGAAATCTATAGGACACATAAGTATGCAACCAAAAGAGACTGAAATTTTAGAATTTTATTTTTCCCCCTTAAAACACTTTACCTTGTTGAGAGGGCACATAGAGACCCCACAGATACGACGTAACGAGCAGGCTCCCATTGTACGTGCCCAAACGCTCCCGGGATGGGACTTCTTTTATTCAGTAAGTAGTATGGCATCATGAGTGTAAGTGCGGCAGATACTCCGAAGTATGCCACAAAGCAGATTAGGAGTGAAACAATGATACCGATTGGGATAGAACGCTTGGGGTTTTTTGCTTCTTCCCCTGGAATGAAATAACATTTTACAAGGGTATATTGCAATATGGTGATGAATAATAAACAGTGATGAGTGTGCGTGCGCGTGTCCTAATAGAATATTTTCAGCATTCTCGAAAAAAAAAAAAAAATGCTCGACTCACCGTGGCTGTTCAACAGCTGCAACACATGTAGGAATTACCCATTTGTCAGACAATCCCTGCATGGGTTACAGATGTTGAACGGCCGCGAGACATACAGCCGCAGTAAGTCAAGCATTTTCGTTTTTTTCCGAGCACGCTGAAAATAATCAATTCGAACACGAGCATGCCCGAGCATGAAAAATAATCAATTAGGACACGAGCATGGAAAATAATCAATTAGGACACGATTATTTTTCATGCTCGGGCATGCTCGCGTCCTAATTGATTATTTTTCATGCTCGGGCATGCTCAATTAGGACGCGAGCATGCCCGAGCATGAAAAATACTCAATTAGGACACGAGCATGAAAAATAATCAATTAGGACACGAGCATGCCCGAGCATGAAAAATCATCAATTAGGACACGAGCATGACGGAGCATGAAAAATAATCAATTAGGACACGAGCATGCCCGAGCATCAAAAAATCATCAATTAGGACACGAGCATGAAAAATAATCAATTAGGACACGAGCATGCCCGAGCATGAAAAATACTCAATTAGGACACGAGCATGAAAAATAATCAATTAGGACACGAGCATGCCCGAGCATGAAAAATCATCAATTAGGACACGAGCATGCCCGAGCATGAAAAATACTCAATTAGGACACAAGCATGAAAAATAATCAATTAGGACACGAGCATGCCCGAGCATCAAAAAATCATCAATTAGGACACGAGCATGCCTGAGCATGAAAAATACTCAATTAGGACACGAGCATGAAAAATCATCAATTAGGACACGAGCATGACGGAGCATGAAAAAATAATCAATTAGGACACGAGCATGCCCGAGCATGAAAAATACTCAATTAGGACACGAGCATGAAAAATAATCAATTAGGACACGAGCATGGAAAATAATCAATTAGGACACGATTATTTTTCATGCTCGGGCATGCTCGCGTCCTAATTGATTATTTTTCATGCTCGGGCATGCTCAATTAGGACGCGAGCATGCCCGAGCATGAAAAATACTCAATTAGGACACGAGCATGAAAAATAATCAATTAGGACACGAGCATGCCCGAGCATGAAAAATAATCAATTAGGACACGAGCATGCCCGAGCATCAAAAAATCATCAATTAGGACACGAGCATGAAAAATAATCAATTAGGACACGAGCATGCCCGAGCATGAAAAATACTCAATTAGGACACGAGCATGAAAAATAATCAATTAGGACACGAGCATGCCCGAGCATGAAAAATCATCAATTAGGACACGAGCATGCCCGAGCATGAAAAATACTCAATTAGGACACGAGCATGAAAAATAATCAATTAGGACACGAGCATGAAAAATCATCAATTAGGACACGAGCATGCCCGCGCATGAAAAATCATCAATTAGGACACGAGCATGCCCGAGCATGAAAAATCATCAATTAGGACACGAGCATACCCGCGCATGAAAAAACAGGATTTTTGGTTGCTTACCGTAAAATCTGTTTCTTGGAGCCTCCTTTGGGGGACACAGGAACCATGGGGTGTATGCTGCTGCCACTAGGAGGCTGACACTATGCAAATAAAAAAAGTTAGCTCCTCCTCTGCAGTGTACACCCCACCGACTGGCATTATACTCTTCAGTTAGTGAGAAAGCAGTAGGAGATAAATAACAAGGTTGAAAACCATAACCAGAAACTTGAGAACTGTAAACGTGAGAACAGTCATAGAACATAGAAATTGAGAAACATTGGGAGGGAGCTGTGTCCCCCAATGGAGGCTCCAAGAAACAGATTTTACGGTAAGCAACCAAAAATCCTGTTTTCTTTATCGCCTCTCATTGGGGGACACAGGAACCATGGGACGTCCCAAAGCAGTCCCTAGGGCGGGAAAAACAGACTTCCATCAGGCCAGAGGACTCACCCCTGCTGCCTGCAGGATCCTTCTGCCTAGGCCGGCGTCCGCCGAAGCATAGGTATGGCCCTTGTAAAATTTTGCGAACGTGTGGATGGAACACCAAGTTGCCGCTTTGCAAAGCTGTAGGGCGGAAGCCCTGTGGTGCACCGCCCAGGAGGCGCCGACTGCCCGGGTAGAGTGAGCCTTAATCCCAGGAGGGGGCACTCTGTTCTTGACCCGGTAAGCCTCCAAATTTGCCATTCTGATCCAGCGAGCAATAGTCGCTTTAGAAGCCGGTTGGCCTCTGCGCGTGCCATCAGGAATGACGAAAAAAAGAATCCGTCTTCCGGAAAGTGGACGTTCTGTCCAGATAGATCCTCACTGCCCTGACGAGGTCCAGCTTGTTCAACGATCGCTCCAGAGGATGAGTCGGAGCTGGACAAAAGGAAGGTAGAATGATGTCCTCGTTGAGGTGGAAGGTGGAAACCACCTTAGGAAGAAAAGGTGGAGGCCGGAAGACCACCTTGTCCTGGCGAATGACCAAAAACAAAGGACGGCAAGACAGGGCCGCCAGCTCGGAAACGCCGTGAATAGACGTGATGGCCACAAGAAAGGGCACCTTCCAAGATAAAACCGATAGAGGAATCTCCCTAAGAGGTTCAAAGGGGGAAACCCTCAGAACGTCCAGTACCAGGTTTAAGTCCTCTGCGTCCACAAGGGCTCTGTACGGCGGGACAGCGTGGGCTACTCCTGGAAAGAAGGTCTTAACCTGTGGCCGAGAGGCCAAGTTCTTCTGAAAGCGTATGGCAAGCGCAGAAACCTGGCCCTTTAGAGAGCTAAGAGCCAGGCCCGAATCCAGTCCTGCCTGAAGGAAGGCCAAAAGAGAAGGCAGGGAAAAAACCATAGGCGGAACGCGGTTGGATTCGCACCAACGGAAGTAAGCCTTCCAGGTACGGTAGTAGATCCTGGAAGACGAAGGCTTCCGAGCCTAAATCATGGTGTGAATCACCCGGACTGAAAGGCCGGACGCTCTTAGAACCGCGGTCTCAACAGCCACGCCGTTAAACTGAGCGACCGAGAATTCGGGTGGCAGATCGGACCCTGGGACAGCAGATCGAGCCTGTCTGGAAGGCGCCAGGGAGTGTCCGCGAGAAGGTTGACGAGCTCCGCGAACCAAGCTCTCCTGGGCCAATCCGGGGCGATCAGGATGACCGACACCCCTTCCGCTTTGATCTTCAACCGTTTGGGAAGAAATGGAAGGGGTGGGAACAGGTAGGGCAGCTCGAACTGAGACCAAGGAATGGCCAGAGCATCGACGCCCACTGCGAGAGGATCACAGGACCTGGAGACGAACTGCGGAACCTTCCTGTTGATTCGAGACGCTGTGAGATCCACGTCCGGAGTGCCCCATCAAAGACAAATCTGATGGAAGACCTCCGGATGCAAGGACCATTCCCCTGCCGCGAGGCTCTTGCGGCTGAGGAAGTCGGCGGCCCAGTTGTCCACGCCGGGGATATGCACCGCGGATATCACCGGAACCGTTGCCTCTGCCCAGAGGAGGATCTTGGATACCTCGGCAAGGGCCAAGGAGCTCCGGGTCCCCCCCTGATGGTTGACATATGCCACAGCCGTGGCGTTGTCCGTCTGGATCCGGACTGGAAGGCCACTGAGGATCCTTTCCCAGTGGCGGAGGGACAGAAAGATGGTCCGAATTTCGAGGACATTGATTGGCAGAGATGACTCCTGCGACGACCAACGGCCCTGAACCGTCAGGTGGCGAAAAACTGCACCCCAGCCGAACAGGCTGGCGTCCGTTGTCACCACCTGCCAGTGAACTGGAAGGAAGGACCTGCCCTGGGAGATGAGAGGTGACGTCAGCCACCAGTTGAGGGACCGTTTGACCCGAGAAAAGAGTCTGATCGGCCGATCCAGGGAGAAGACAGACCTATCCCACTGAGACAGAATGGCTTGCTGAAAAGGTCGCGAATGAAATTGGGCGAAGAAATCGCTTCCAATGTAGCTACCATCCTCCCCAGAACCTTCATGGCCGATCGGAGGGAGGGAGGCCGAGGACCCTGGAGCAAGCGTATGGCCCGACAAAGAGTGGATCTCTTGTCTTTGGGAAGGAAGACTCTGGTCTGACGAGTGTCGAAAAGCATGCCCAGAAAGATGATGCGCTGAGAAGGAATAAGGCAGGACTTCTTTCGGTTGACCAGCCACCCGAAACGGGCTAAGGTGTCGAGAACAATAGACAGGCTTTCGTGAGCCTGAGCAAAGGACGGAGCCTTGAGGAGGATGTCGTCGAGGTATGGACATAGGACCAAGCCTCTGACTCTCAAGATGGCCATCAGCGCCGCCATGATCTTCGTGAACACCCTTGGCGCTGTTGCGAGACCGAACGGCAGGGCGACGAATTGAAAGTGTTCTCGTTGCACTGCGAAGCGCAGGAGACAGTGATGTCCGGGAAATATCGGGACATGGAGGTTGGCGTCCTGGATATCTATTGAGCCTAGAAATTCCTGGGCCTCCATGGAAGCAATTATCGAACGAAGGGATTCCATCTTGAAGTGTCTCAGGCGAACTCTCCTGTTCAGCAATTTGAGGTCCAGAATGGGGCGAACCTTGCCGTCTTTTTTTCGGTACCACAAAAAGGTTCGAGTAGAAACCCGTGAACCGTTCTCTCTCTGGGACGGGAACGATTACCCCGGATTTGAGCAGAGAAGCGATGGCTGCGAAGAAGCCCGGAACTAGAGCGGGATCTCTTGGAGGACGGGATTGGAAGAAACGATCCCTGGGTCGGGAGGTGAACTCTATCTTGTATCCCGAGGATACAATTTCAATGACCCCTGCGTCCTCTACTGCGGAAAACCAGACGTCCCTGAAAAGGAGAAGACGGCCGCCCAACCTGGGAGTTGGGCTGGAGTCTTGCCAAGAGCCATGCGGAGGTGGATCTTCCAGTCCTGGGTCTGGAGGATCTACCCTGGGAGTAGCGAGGACGCCAGGACGGAGTGGGCCTAAAGGCCACCGCATTCTTCTCTTGACGTGCCTGTGGCCTCTGTTGCTGCTGGGAATGGGAGCTTGACGCAGCGAAGCGACGAAAAGGCCGAAAAGAGCAAAAGTGCCATCTAGGAGGAGGGCGACGAGGCTTAGCCTGGGGGAGAAGAGAACTTGTACCCCCGGAGGCGTCCTTAATGATTTGGTCCAGCTGGGAACCAAAGAGACGAGAGCCCTGGAAGGGCAGACTAGTGAGGGACTTTTGGAAGACAAGTCCGCCTGCCAGGCCTTGAGCCAAACAGTCCGGCGGATGGCAACGGCATTGCTGGAAGCCTGAGCCGCACAAGACGCGACATCCAGGGAGGCGGAGACCAGGTATTCACCGGCGTGGGAAATCTGGTTGGCAAGTTCCGCTAATTGCGCGGGAGGCGCCCCGTCCAGGATACCTCGCCGTAGATCCTTGGCCCATTTTGAGATGGATTTTGAGGCCCAAGTGGAAGCAAAAGCTGGACATAGAGCCGCTGAAGCCGCTTCCAAGGCAGATTTCGCGAAGGATTCTATAACTCTGTCGTTAGAATCCTTCAGAGATGCTCCGCCGGACAGTGGAGGCACCGTGTTTGTGAACACCGTGGAAACCGGGGGATCCACCGAGACCGTCCAATTGGCGGTAGGTTCTGGAGAAAAAGGATACAAAACACCAAGGCGTTTTCCACTCTGAAAACGACTGGTCGGGTTTGCTCTTTCTCTGTTCATGATTTTCTCGAATTCAGGATGAGGAGCAAAAAACTTGGAAGGTGGTTTAGCCCGTCTAAACGAAACC
The DNA here is from genome assembly GCF_032444005.1 of Ranitomeya imitator. Classification (NCBI taxonomy): domain Eukaryota; kingdom Metazoa; phylum Chordata; class Amphibia; order Anura; family Dendrobatidae; genus Ranitomeya; species Ranitomeya imitator. Next base: position 135,069,236 of record NC_091283.1, on the reverse strand, counting down.
GCCGGATCTGCGGGTTCCGTAGAGGGATCCTTGATGCCACAGGTTTGGTTTATAGCTCCAATGATTCTGAACCATATCCCTCATAGTGGCGATTTGGTTAGAATCCAGCTCCGAAATATCATCCGAGGGGGCATAAGAAAGGGCACCTTCCCAGAGAACGCCTTGCCTGACTCAGGGGAGGAGGACGCCTACCGCAGAGGAGAACCGTGTGGCGAGATGGAGCGAGAAGAGGACTCAGACCGACGTTCCTGTCTGGACCTTTTGTGGCTTATCAAGAAGGGCTCGGACGGAGGCTCCTGTGACCCGCTGGCTACTGCGGGGGTCTGCAGAGGTAATCAATCCAGCACGGACACCAAAATTTGAGACACCCGTGTTAGATCGGCCACCGATTGTGACAGAGAGGAGGCATATCACTCTCGGACGGTAGGAATAATTGTGTTGCTGCAGGCCTGACAGAGCGGAGATCTGAAGAAAAGCCAGAGGGTTAGGGGACAGCGGAGCAGAGGGGGGTGTCAGTCTGCAGTGCAGATACGGCAGATGAGAAAACGGATACCAAGTAGAGGAAGCTGTCCAGCTGCGGTGGATCTCCGGAGAGAAGACGAGCCCCTGCTGCAATTCGCGCAGATGGTGACCGCTGGAAGGACGAGCATGATGTGCGCTCAGGAAGGTGCGGAGCGCGATGAGTTAAAATCCAGATGCCGAGCAGCGGCGTAGAGGAAGGGGAGGAGTCAGCTGAGATGGCGCCGGACAGATTGTCGGGCGGGAGAAAGCCCGCCCGATTAAAACGGAAGTGGGCGGAGCGCGGCACCGGAGGTAGGCCCCGGGAAGCGCCGGGGCCTAAATTATAAGCCGGCGACCGCCGGAAGTAACCAGCGGTGCGGGCGCAGCCCGGCTAAGAGGCGCGGCAGCCGCCGCATGGAAAGGGGAGCGCTGCCGCCGACGCCGGAAGCAGGCCCCGGAAAAGCCGGGGCCTAGATTAGAAGCCGGCGGCCGCTGGAGGTAAACAGCGGGGCGGGCGCTGCCCGGCTAAGATGCACGGCAGCCGCCGCATAGAAAGGGGAGCGCTGCCGCCGGGGTCTATATTAGAAGGCTGCGGCGGCCGCTGGAGAGAACGGCGGGCCGCGAGCAGGCTCCTAAAAGGTACGGCCCCCCCAGATAGCCGCGCCGCAGGGTGAAAGGGTGCGGCCGCAGACAAGGCAGTGTGACTGCCTGTAAAAGTGCGGCCACCGAGGGGAAGCTGCCGGACATCAGGGCAAACGATATGCCAGGAAAAGTGCCCGCAGTAATAGAAGTGCGGCCGCAGAAATAGCAGCGCGGCTGCCTGTAAGGCACCGCACCGCACAGTAAAGATGCAGCCGCAGGAAAGGAAGGAATCCGCTTGTAAGGCGCCGTGGGAGAGCTGATTAGGGGAAAAAAATACTCACCTAAAATCCCACGCCGTCCGGTACTAACCTTAAAGCGTGGAAAGTATTAGACGTCCGTGGTGGAGACGGACGTCCTCGTCTCCTCCAACCGACAGGCTCTGGAAGGCGAGTGGGTGGGGGACGGAGCCAGGACCGGACTTCTAAGCACGCTTGTGTGCTAGGCTCTTGGTCCTGGAGAGGGATCTATGAGGATACGGGGTGGCAGTACACGCCGTACTCATAGTCCGCATTGTGGGACTACAGGTGTGACTGCTCACCCTGTATCCCTCCGGAAACCTGAAAAGAAACGACGAACACATTGAGGTAGATAAGGGTCTAATGAAAGACCCGTGTCCACCTCCTACTGACACTAAGCTAAACTGAAGAGTATAATGCCAGTCGGTGGGGTGTACACTGCAGAGGAGGAGCTAACTTTTTTTATTTGCATAGTGTCAGCCTCCTAGTGGCAGCAGCATACACCCCATGGTTCCTGTGTCCCCCAATGAGAGGCGATAAAGAAATAATCTATTCGGACACGAGCATGCTCGAGCATGAAAAATAATCAATTAGGACACGAGCATGAAAAATAATCAATTAGGACACGAGCATACCCGCGCATGAAAAATCATCAATTAGGACATGAGCATGCCCGAGCATGAAAAATAATCAATTAGGACACGAGCATGAAAAATAATCAATTAGGACACGAGCATGCCCGCGCATGAAAAATAATCAATTAGGACACAAGCATGCTCAGATAACTCCTCGCTCATCACCTTTCCACTAGTAAATGCCTGAAGTCTCTTTACATTCTGGAGCCTTTCCTGATCCTCCTGAAAATGTCTGAATACATTCACAATGTGGCATTACCTCTGCCCTTGTCAGTCGATAGCATATGGACACAATGTGACACTGTCAAGGCAGGGTCAGCTAGTGTAGTGACATTATCAAGTTATTCATACGTTTCAGGGAAAAATACAAGAGCAAAGGCACAGCGCACGTCTAAAGAAACATTCAGAAATATTTCTTGGGAAATGCAACTTCCCATTTGCCAGAAAGCGATCAGGTACATTATAAAGAATAACATTCATGTTGTCCTTTTTCTAGCAGCTAAATACGTTGTTTAAAACTTCAATCCATTTCCATCAGGTATTCGCAAATCCATTTTTTTTTCTCTAAAACAAAATGCAAATTTATGAGTCCTACAAAATGTACAAAACTAGGGAATGATTTTCATTACCCAACTGGATTTCCAAACCATGCATATGACAGAGCTTTTCATCCAAAAGGTAGTAAAAGGCTTTCCCTTTCTAATAAGGCTATGTTCACACGTTGCGTTTTTTTCCCCCGCACAAAAAAACAGAAAAAAAAACAAAAAACATCTCTCGTCACTAAAGATGCTGCTTACAAAAAGCAGGATTTGCTGCCTTCTTATTGTCTCTTGTGCATGTTGATAAAGTTTAGTGCCCAAAAAACAAAAAAAATGCTGCAAAAAACGCAACGCGTGAACATAACCTAAAACTTAAAGCATCAACGGAAGGAGAGGGGGCAAAAACTAGAGAGAATGAAGTGATAATGTACATGGCCAGCCACCAATTCACCATTATCTAGTACAATCAGCATCCAGCTCCTTACCTGTGGTGGCAATGCAGTCAAATCCCACAAATGCATAAAAGCACGCTGCAGCTCCAGACGCAACTCCGCTAAAACCAAAAGGAACAAAACCTCCAGAACCAAAGGAACCGACTTCTGTGCTGTAATAAAAGAGCAAGTAATGGTTAGGAAAAGGATTCACAGCATCACTGATCTGCTATTTAAAAGGGCTGCTAGATCTCCAGTCCTGCAAAATACTCATAATGCAGAAGACCCCATAAAGGAAACACAGGCCACTTGGCAATAATCCGTTTTTCATGTAAAACGGACATTGAGCCGCCAACGGAAACACACTTACCCTTCCGATACGTTAACATTATCATAATCTTCCTGAGCAAGATTCCAGTTTTTAATATCACCCTTCAGGAAGCCCGACAGGATGACAAAGGCCAACACCAGAAGATTGATCGCTGTGAAGATCTTGTTAACCCATGCAGACTCACTTACACCGACAGCCAACAACACTGAAAAAAACCCAACAAAAACAATATATATATGTGACACATTGTAAGTAATCTGAAATAAAGTCCAGTAACAGAAAACAAAAAGAAATAATAACTTCGATCTACCGCATCTACCACTGACAAGTGCTCAGATCTGACCAGTCTAGATTTAGGGTACCGTCACACAGTGGCATTTTGATCGCTATGACGGCACGATCCGTGACGCTCCAGCATCGTAACAATATCGCTCCAGCGTCGTAGACTGCTGTCACACTTTGCAATGCACGACGCTGGAGCGATAATTTCATGACGTATGTGCGATGTAGAAGCCGTTGGTTACTATGCGCACATCGTATACAATATCGTGCACACCTTTGTTACACCATGCGATCATGCCGCCACAGCGGGACACTAGACGACGAAAGAAAGTTTCAAACGATCTGCTAAGACGTACGATTCTCAGCGGGGTCCCTGATCGCAGGAGCGTGTCAGACACAGCGAGATCGTTGGAACGTCACGGATATATCGCTCGAACGTCACGAATCGTGCCGTCGTAGCGATCAAAATGCCACTGTGTGACGGTACCCTTAAGGTACCGTCACACTAAGCGACGCTGCAGCGATACCGACAACGATCCGGATCGCTGCAGCGTCGCTGTTTGGTCACTTGAGAGCTGTCACACAGACAGCTCTCCAGCGACCAATGATCCCGAGGTCCCTGGTAACCAGGGTAAACATTGGGTTACTAACCGCAGGGCCGCGCTTAGTAACCCGATGTTTACCCTGGTTACCATCCTAAAAGTAAAAAAACAAACACTACATACTTACCTACCGCTGTCTGTCCTAGGCGCTCTGCTTCTCTGTACTGGCTGTGAGCGCCGGGCAGCCGGAAAGCAGAGCGGTGATGTCACCGCTCTGCTTTCCGGCCGCTGTGCTCACAGCCAGACCAGAGAAGCAGAGCGCCGAGGACAGACAGCGGTAGGTAAGTATGTAGTGTTTTTTTTTTTTTACTGTTACGATGGTAACCAGGGTAAACATCGGGTTACTAAGTGCGGCCCTGCGCTTAGTAACCCGATGTTTACCCTGGTTACCAGCGAAGACATCGCTGAATCGGTGTCACACACGCCGATTCAGCGATGTCTACGGGGAGTCCAGCGACGAAACAAAGTTCTAGACTTTCTTCCCCGACCAGCGACAGCACAGCAGGGTCCTGATCGCTGCTGCCTGTCACACTGGACGATATCGCTAGCCAGGACGCTGCAACGTCACGGATCGCTAGCGATATCGTCTAGTGTGACGGTACCTTTAGGCTGGGTTCATTTTGCGTTAGTAGGTGTCAGCTAACGGAATCCGTTACATGGCGCAATTAACGCAATGTAACGGATCCGTTAGCGCACCCATTGACCGCAATGTAACCAACGCATCGCTAACGTATGCCTTTTTTGGCATGCGTCAGCGATGTCCCGTTAACTTCGGACGGACCTCGAATGCTGCTTGCAGCGTTCAGAATCCGTTCTTCAATAGCGCAGATCGGGCATCTGCGCTAGCGGGATCGCTGAACGCAATCCCTTTTTGGACTAACGCAATGTGAACCTAGCCTTAAGGGGCTTGAACAGTTATTTTGTGCACAGGCGCTCGGTGCATCATGGGTGGCCAAACAACTAGGCACACCTTCCCACCTGATTGTTTTCTATTTACCTCCACCCTTGTCTAACAAGCCAGAGCTGTCAATCAACGGGGGGAAGGGTGGAGACAAAGGGAAACCAAGCAAGTGGCCCCACGATGAGGCACCAAGCGCCTGTACTTGGTTTGTTCATTCTGTGCCAACAGTCCCTTTAAAGATCTTGCGAAGATATTCACGACTCTCATGGCGACTATGAAAAAGTATCTAGCAAACACGCAAAAAGAATATAGGCCGATCTCTGATCAGCTGTCGTCTTCATATTGTAATGATGGGCAGCACCGCGGCTCAGTGATTAGCACCCCAACACTCGGCAGCGCTGGGGTCCTGGGTTTAAATCCCACCAAGAACATCTCCAAAGAGTTTATATCCTCTCCCTGTACTTGCACTCGAGTTATTCAAAAGGACTTTTAGGATTTCAGTTTTTGATTTTTTTATTTTTTTTTAAAGACGTTGGGGTCAACTTTGCTTTATGGGCTAAGAATTACAGCTCCATCCATACCAAGTCATTACCCTCCAACGCTCCTTGAAGAGGACATTTCACTGCATTTTTTTCTTTTTAACAAAAAACTCATTCAGTTGAGGCTGCTTTATACATTCAACAGTCATTAAATTTTTTTTCTTTTTTTTTTTAATATCCCCTCCATTGCAAAGGTATTCCCCCAGTAATAATTCATACTTTCACCTTACACCAACTGGGTGTACACCACCGAACTGTGATTTGATGGCCAGCATCAGGAGAGAAAAACAAAAAGGACCAAAGAGAAATGCAATTGAAAAAAAAATAAATTACATAGGATGTGTCCTGATAAATGGAAGTCTTCAGTCAAACGTTAAAATTAGGAATTTTGTAACTTATTTAGTTTAAAAAAAACCCAAAAACACACATTTGTTCAGGCACAAAATTACCGTAATATCCAACTCTCTTCAAAGGAATGTCCTTTTTTTTTTGTATTTGGTTTTTGTAAGTTATCATTTTTTATTTTAATTTTTTTTTAAATTAGACAGCACCAACTACACACCCAATCTTCAATTTGTGAATGTAAGTCTTGTCATAAACACCGTTGGACCAAAAACTAGCAAACAGAAATAGCTGTCATTAGCCTAATGAGGTCATTAGTCCTCATTAACTTTTGCTGAAGAAGCAGAAACAATTTGGCTTATTCAATGTCTGCACAGAGCTCCGCTTTCTTCCCCCCCCCCCAATCGGTCTCTACAACAGAGATCCTTTATTTATTACTTGATAAGAGTGTAATTATGGCACCTCGTTGATCGGGCAGTTATTACCCTACTCCTTATTTATCTGTCAATACGACAATCGTTGAAGTCCGTCTAAAATGCTTGTGAGCCATAGCCATTAATGATGAGCGAATGTGCTGGGATAAGGTGTTATCTGAGCATGCTCGGGTCCTAATAGTGACTTCAGCGTGCTTGAAAAACAAAGGCTGCATGTCTCATGGCTGTTCAACAGTGCAACCTATGCAGGGACTGCCTGTTTGTTAGGCAATTCCTGCATGTATTACAGCTGTCTAACATTTGGTTAGCACCCGAGCATGCTCAGATAACACCTTATGATGGCACATTCGCTCGTCACTAATAGGCAGGCAATCATTGCAGAGGTAATGGGCGGAGCACAGGAAAAAGGTGTCCGTGAAGTACAGTTTATATCACCAAAATATGCCTAATGTGTAATTTAACGAGTTAATGAATATAGTATGGTTCTTCTTTAAGCTTATGGACAAAGTGACTCTGCTCCGGAAAAACAGTAGATTTCCATCAATTATGGACATAATAAATAGATTGTAAGCCATTTATCCCCCCCCCATTATAAAAAATATACCTACCAGTTAGCAAGATCACGAGTAAAAGCGCAAAGAAATCCGGGTATTCTGACAACACATTTTCCACTTTAATGTTTATTCTCGCGACGAAGAAATTCTTAATGTGATTACCGATGATATCATCGAAAGTAGAGCTCCACGCTCTGGCTACGCTGGCGGTACCTGAGTCAGGGCAAGACAGAGGGGGCAAAATTACTAAGGTTTCTTCTTTACAAGACAACGGGTGGACACTGACCCCTCGCCCATATCGTGCTGCCCCAGAGACTTCCTCAGGAGCCAGACGCCCAGGAAGGACAAAGGCCTCTGTGTGCTGCCGAAGCTCCGGAGGAGGAAGCCATTACTTATATAATCAGCAGCACAAGATTTTTATGCCATGACTCAATGTGTTCTTTGAGGCGTATTTTAACCAAGCACAACATTTCCAGTTACTTAAAAGTGGATTTTCCCCATTGGTAAATTAGGCTAAAGGAAGTACAGTAAATAATAAAATGTGACGCAAGAATCATTACTTACCTGAGAAATCCCCCACAGGATCATGGCCACCCCCACAGGTGTCTGTACACGTGGCCGCCGACTCATTTGAAAAAAAAACTAATACCTCTAAAAAATATCCTTTATTATTGAAATCTTTTTTTTTTTAAAGGGGAATTAATCCCCAAACCACACAGTGTCAGAAAAACCAAACGAAAACTATAGAAATACCGCTAATCCGTATAAGGTGTGACAGCATAGGCGGTGGTTAAACCGGTGTAAGCCTAATTAGCCCTAGCTGGACCCTTCCTGACAGCGGAGGTTGGCACCCTCTTCAACGCAAATGGCACCCCCACTCAACGGCGGCTCGCCCTATAGTCCATAGAAGCCCCTAGAATGGTACAACCACAAGTGTATATACACTAATATCACAATCCAATAAACATAACTCCTTTGTGGAATACTAGGATACACACAACAAAATCCTTAGAGATAGAGCCAGGGGGTTCCAAGACATTTTCTGGAAGCAATGCCACCATTATACAGTCAAACATCAACGTCAAAAACTCTGGTCAATATTTCAGTGAAAAAGGGGGGTGAAGCCTACACGGTTCCTATATAACATGTCCCTCCTTGTCTGCAGAGGGTGGCACCCTACCACGGCACGCAAGTGGCGCCCCCGCTCAACAAAGCCTTACCCTTGATTTCCCTACAAACTACCCTTTACTTATTGTCAACAAAAAGCAAAAATGCAATTAAGGGGGGAAAAAAAGGGAATTGAGAATCAGTATGCAATGAGTGGCCTTCTGGGCCATCAACTAGAGCCTACCTATCTCTTATTTGACCATTTTGGGCACGGTTTATACTGCCAATAAGTTGTGCCAAATTTTTTTTTTTATTTTTTTAACAGTCGTTACTGATGCATTACGACTTATTTTGTTAGAGGAAAAAAAAAATCTTTTTGTCAGTTATTTTTGCTATGGCAGTCTACATAGATTGTAGTTCTATGGCACTGTGCCCAAACAAAACATTAGATTCTCTCACTGCTTTTTACCATAGCAGTTTAGGTAGATTAGGATTATGGTTCTATTGCACTGTGCCCCAAACGAACCAGCAGTAGATCAAGTAGATAAATTCAAGATACTATTTGTCCTAAAAGTGCTAGATTGACATTACCCATTACCTCAGCCGAAACAGCATTATTTTATATATATTTTATAAGACCGCTAAGTCTTCTGGGTAAGTTCGCAATGCATCTCTGGGAACGGAAGATGGCGGCCGGTGCGAGCGCATCGTCCGACGTCGGAAGGTGAGTATAGCAGGTTTTTTGTTTTTTTTATTATTTAACATTACATCTTTTTACTATTGATGCTGCGTAGGCAGCATCAATAGTAAAAACTTGGTCACACAGGGTTAATAGCAGCGGTTACAGAGTGCGTTACCCGCGGCATAACGCAGTCCGTTACCGCTGGCATTAACCCTGTGTGAGCAGTGACCGGAGGGGAGTATGGAGCGGGCGCTGACTGCGGGGAGTATGGAATGGGCGCCGGGGACACTGACTGCGCCGCAGGGAGTATGGAGCGGCGCCGGGGACACTGACTGCGCCGCGGGGAGTATGGAGTGGGGAGTATGGAGCGGGCGCCGGGGACACTGACTGCGCCGCGGGGAGTATGGAGTGGGGAGTATGGAGCGGGCGCCGGGGACACTGACTGCGCCACGGGGAGTATGGAGCGGCGCCGGGGACACTGACTGCGCCGCAGGGAGTATGGAGTGGGGAGTATGGAGCGGGCGCCGGGGACACTGACTGCGCCACGGGGAGTATGGAGTGGCGCCGGGGACACTGACTGCGCCGCGGGGAGTATGGAGCGGCGCCGGGGACACTGACTGCGCCGCGGGGAGTATGGAGTGGGGAGTATGGAGTGGCGCCGGGGACACTGACTGCGCCGCAGGGAGTATGGAGTGGGGAGTATGGAGCGGCGCCGGGGACACTGACTGCGCCGCGGGGAGTATGGAGCGGGCGCCGGGGACACTGACTGCGCCACGGGGAGTATGGAGTGGCGCCGGGGACACTGACTGCGCCGCAGAGAGTATGGAGCGGGCGCCGGGGACACTGACTGCGCCACGGGAGTATGGAACGACCATTTTCTTCCGGTCTGTGCCCGTCACTGATTGGTCGCGGCTGTTTTGCCGCGACCAATCAGCGACTTGGATTTCCAGTACAGACAGAGGCCGCGACCAATGAATATCCGTGACAGACAGACAGACGGAAGTGACCCTTAGACAATTATATAGTAGATAGATAGATATATCTATCTATCTATTAGTGCAAAACAATTATAAACAGTGGTGAGAGCATCCGAGCCCTTAAACAGAACAAGTGAATAATAGGGTATTGATATGCCAGTCAAAAACCCTCTCCTTGTTCATCGCTCCTATAGATCACTTCTCTATTGTACTATGCCTGGATAATAAAAACAATCTGGCAGCTATAAAATATACTTCGCTTACACATGCTTGATCAGCTTTATCTCTGCTCAATCAGCGTCAGCCTCAACGCGTTTCCCTCCCATGGTATGAGTTCTTCAGGAGGCATATGGTATTCGAGTGTTCCCTCAGAACATCACAGATACAAGACGACGCCTGGTTGCCGGTGGCCGCCATCCCAGTGGTGAACAGCACTCTCCATAGAGAAGGTGGCCGGCTGACTGGCTCATTTCAGTGAGCCTTCTTCACTGTCAGTGCATTAGCAGCGACAGAGGGGACAGGCTTATTAATATGAGCCACCAGCCAGGCCCCTTCATACACTGCACTAATGAGGCGGATATTGGAAACCCTGTGAGGTGTTAAGCTAGATCCAAAAATGGAGGCATCTTAAAACATGGGCACCTTTCATAAAGAATACCTGTTTTTGTAGATAAACAATTATAAGCAATTCTAGTAATGTGTACGTGTTCTGGGAATCGGCCAATTTCCCAACAGGACCTTAAGGACCACGTGTGTCACACCAACAGGTTTATTACACAGTATATAGAAATGAGGGAATCGATTCACAGGACCCTAAGCCCAGCGGCCACAATAGTCCATGGCTGTTAGCCAGGAGTCACTACGTACCTGCCACCATCCCTGGTGCCTCTGGCTTTGTAGGCCCAGGGCATTGTTTTGGCATGGCGTACGATTGACATGGCGCTGGGCCTACTCAAGTGGCCACTGGACCAGGAGCCCAAGTACCAATTTGCTTATTTCTAACAGTGTATAACTGCAGCGCATTATTTAGGTGATCATAAGTCAAGGAATCAACAAAAAGTGAACTGTTCAAAATAAAAAAAATAAATGTTACAAAATTATAATTACGTAAAAAAAAAAAAAAATAATAATAAAATTAGCACACAATTGCTATAGCCACATAATAATAATAATAATAATAATAATAAATAATAATTTTTATTTATATAGCGCCAACAAATTCCGCAGCGCTTTACAAATTATAGAGGGGACTTGTACAGACAATAGACATTACAGCATAACAGAAATACAGTTCAAAACAGATACCAGGAGGAATGAGGGCCCTGCTTGCAAGCTTACAGACTATGAGGAAAAGGGGAGACACGAGAGGTGGATGGTAACAATTGCTTTAGTTATTCGGACCAGCCATAGTGTAAGGCTCAGGTGTTCATGTAAAGCTGCATGAACCAGTTAACTGCCTAAGTATGTAACAGTACAGACACAGAGGGCTATTAACTGCATAAAGTGAATGAGAACATGATGCGAGGAACCGGATTGTTTTTTTTGTTTTTTTTTTTAAATAGGCCACACAGGGATCGTTAGGTTAATGCATTGAGGCGGTAGGCCAGTCTGAACAAATGAGTTTTTAGGGCACGCTTAAAACTGTGGGGATTAATCGTATTAACCTAGGTAGTGCATTCCAAAGAATCGGCGCAGCACGTGTAAAGTCTTGGAGACGGGAGTGGGAGGTTCTGATTATTGAGGATGCTAACCTGAGGTCATCAGCGGAGCGGAGGGCACGGGTAGGGTGGTAGACTGAGACCAGGGAGGAGATGTAGGGTGGTGCTGAGCCATGGAGTGCTTTGTGGATGAGGGTAGTAGTTTTGTACTGGATTCTGGAGTGGATGGGTAGCCAGTGTAATGACTGGCACAAGGTAGAGGCATCGGTGTAACGGTTGGTGAGGAATATGATCCTGGCAGCAGCATTCAGGACAGATTGGAGCGGGGAAAGTTTGGTAAGAGGGAGGCCGATTAGTAGAGAGTTACAATAGTCCAGACGAGAATGAATTAGTGAAACAGTAAGAGTTTTTGCAGAGTCGAAAGTAAGAAAAGGGCGAATTCTAGAAATGTTTTTGAGATGCAGATAAGAAGAGCGAGCCAGTGATCGGATGTGGGGGGTGAATGAAAGGTCAGAATCAAGGATGACCCCAAGGCAGCGGGCATGTTGCTTTGGAGTAATGGTGGAACCGCACACGGAGATGGCAATGTCAGGCAAAGGTAGGTTAGTAGAGGGAGAAAACACGAGGAGTTCAGTTTTTGACAGGTTTAGTTTCAGATAGAGGGAGGACAGGATGTTAGAGACAGCGGTTAGACAATCACTGGTGTTTTCTAAAAAGGTCGGCGTGACAACAGAAGAGGTGTATAATTGGGTGTCGTCAGCATAGAGATGGTACTGGAAACCAAATCAACTGATTGTTTGTCCAATAGGGGCAGTATACAACGAGAAGAGGAGGGGGCCTAGGACTGATCCTTGAGGAACCCCAACAGTAAGGGGAAGGTGAGAGGAGGAGGAACCAGCAAAACATACAGTGAAGGATCGGTCAGAGAGATAGGAGGAGAACCAGGAGAGAACGGTGTCCTTGAGGCCGATGGAGCGGAGCATAGTGAGGAGGAGCTGATGATCCACAGTATCGAATGCTGCAGAGAGATCCAAGAGAATTAGCATGGAGTAGTGACCATTAGATTTAGCTGTTAGTAGGTCATTAGAGACTTTAGTGAGGGCAGTTTCAGTAGAGTGTAAAGAGCGGAAGCCAGATTGAAGAGGGTCGAGAAGAGAGTTATCTGAGAGATAGCGGGTAAGACGGGAGTGGACCAGGCGTTCGAGGAGTTTAGAGATGAAGGGAAGATTAGAGACAGGTCTATAATTAGCGGCACAGTTTGGTCGAGGGATGGTTTTTTAAGTAATGGATGTATGATGGCATGCTTAAATGAGGAGGGAAAAATACCGGAAGTGAGGGAAAGGTTGAATATTTTTGTTAGGTGAGAGGTGACAGCTGGGGAAAGGGACTGGAGGAGATGTGACGGAATGGGGTCACTGGTGCAAGTGGTCGGGCGAGAAGATGCAAGGAGCCTGCTTACTTCTTCTTCTGTAACTGCTTCAAAGTAAATTAGATGCAGTGGGGGAGGGAGGACATTGCATGGTATGAAGAGATTGGGAGATAATTTCCTGTCGAATGTGGTCAATTTTTTCTTTGAAGTAATTGGCCAGATCGTCAGCACGGAGATCCGTGGTTGGGGCCTGCTCTCTTGGGTTGAGTAGGGACTGGAACGTGTCAAAGAGACGTTTAGGGTTATTGGACAGGGAGATGATGAGGGTGTTGAAGTAGGTTTGTTTGGAGAGGTGAAGGGCAGAATTGTATGTCTTATATGTCTTGTATGTTGCCACATATGTAACAACCTGCACGATAAGACAAATTAGTTATTTATTCCACTAGTTCAATAAAATGAAAAGATTTTTAGGCTTCTGGGTCCAAAAACAAGAATCTGAATGATCCTATACACCTACACTTAAGAGTAGAACAATTGGTAGGAGGATAGGAGTAGTAGTGTGATGGAGGGATTAGACGCATTCTGAAGTTGAACCATCATCCTCAGGAGAACCCCAGCTTCAAAAACGTGTTGAGAACAAACCTTATGGTCTCACCCCTCATTGTGTCCTCCAGATGTCTTGTATCTGGCACAGCAGCGCACACTGCTTACTCCTATCATCTACCACTTGTCCTACATGGCGGGATCTCCCGACCTGAGGGTACTGCAGCAGCTCTCATACCTCGATTCTTCAGTTATGGGTTAAACAAGCCCTAAAAGGTGAGCAATTCCTATACCTCCGACCTAGACCAAATTCTCCACCAGATAAGACCCCATTGCCCTTGGGGTCTCGCCTCTTTCTATGCTCACAATATGACACTTATAATAGATAATCACTCAGATCCCAGGGCGCTATCCAAATTCCTCTGTTAGGGAAAAAATGAACTAAAGCTTGGTAGTTTAAATATATATATATATATATATATATATATATATATATATATATATATATATATATATATATATATATATATTAGATAGATAGAGAAACAAACAAAAAAACTTACCCAAAACATATGAAAGTATTAAATTCCACCCAGTTGTGAATGCCCAGATCTCTCCAACAGTGACGTAGCTGTACAGGTAGGCAGAGCCAGTCTTGGGTACCCTGGCACCAAACTCCGCATAGCACAGACCAGCTAGCACTGAAGAAAGCGCGGCAGCAAGAAAGCAGAGGACAATTGACGGCCCGGCTTTCTCTTTCGCAACTTCACCGGCTAGGACATAAACACCAGCTCCAAGTGTGCTACCAACTCCGAGTGCAATAAGATCCAATGTGGTCAGGCAGCGGGCAAAGCAGGATTCTTCATTGTTCAGGTCTATGACTCTCCGGCGGATCAATTTCTTGCCAATTATCGTCAGTCCGCCACAAGTCATCTTGTTAATGTAATACCTTTAAAAAAAACAAAAAAAAACACTGTCAAAAAGGTCTGAAACTGGAAGTGCAGCCACACAGACTGGACAGGATCAGGAGAAAGCCGCGTACTCTGGTGATCTCAGCCATTCTCAACGCTGAGCTTACAAGCTTAGCACCAAAGAGCTTGTAAGCACGGAGCATATTCAGCCACCGCTCCTAGACAGACAGTCCCCTACACAATGAGCGGTAAAGTATAAAAAGAAATGAAAATACAGAATAAAATCTGAAGAATGGGGCCAGATTTTAAGAACGAGGAAATTGAAAATTACATTTTTACTTTTATAGATCCATCAAGGAACATGAAAGGTTCTCCCTTAAAGCGGATCCCCCAACTAAGACAAGGTAGCACGATGTAGTGACAGAAGGGCCCGTCATATTGCAGAAGGCACAGTCCTGTCTATGGCTGCAGCCGCACTAATAATACACAAGTCTTCCCCGTGGCTTGTGAGGCACAGGCTTCATTGCACTATTAAAACGCTGCACAAATTTACATTTCCTAAACATAAAGGAACTGTTGTGACAAAGGTTAGACATTTTTTCCCATCAGTGAGATTGTGGAAATTGGAAATTTTAGGAGAAATGGATTTCTTAGTCGTTCACGACAAGTAGAGTAGATAATAGAATTATTGATGGCGTCGTGAGAACACCGGATATAAACTACACGTCAGACAATGCTACAGACCTAATCTATATCACTTAGGAATAATGGCCATACACTGCTGGGCCAGGGGGCGATCAATAGGCAGCGGAGAATCACACACAACCTTCTTCACGGCTGTGCCACAGGATATAGTCAAACATTCAATTAGCCGGGTGTCAGATTTATTCCCCCGACGTCATCATAGCATTAAATATATACTTTATTTCTTGTATGTGGAGATCTTATGTTTGCATTGAAACAAACAAGACTGCTCACATTTTCAATGGATCCCAACAAATTCTGAATTACAATGGGGTTCATCAGGGTTCTGCAGTCTTAAAGCAAGACTACTGCGGCAGATTCTGACGATCCGGTCAGAAGGGTGGTGGGGACTCCTCTTTTGGGTATTCAGCTAAAATGTATGTATAGTACAGACCAAAAGTTTGGACACACCTTCTCATTTAAAGATTGTACAATTTTCGTAGTCATGAAAATACAGAAAATTCACACTGAAGGCATCAGAACTATGAATTAACACATGTGGAATTATACTTAACGAAAATGTGTGAAACAACTGAAAATAGGTCTTATATTCTAGGTTCTTCAAAGTAGCCACCTTTTGCTTTGGTGACTGCTTTGCACACTCTTGGCATTCTCTTGATGAGCTTCAAGAGGTAGTCACCGGGAATGGTTTTCACTTCACAGGTGTGCCCTGTCAGGTTTAATAAGTGGGATTTCGTGCCTTATAAATGGGGTTGGGACCATCAGTTGTGTTGAGCAGAAGTCTGGTGGATACACAGCGGATAGTCCTACTGAATAGACTGTTAGAATTTGTATTATGGCAAGAAAAAAGCAGCTAACAGTCTATTCAGTAGGACTATCCGCTGTGTATCCACCAGACTTCTGCTCAACACAAGATAAAAAAATCTTAGCAGGATGAGAGGGTTCCAGACTTTGTGAGATGACCAACTAGTTGTCAGTCATTTCAATGGCCACCTAAACAGAAAAAAAAAAAAAAGTCACATTGTTAGTGCAACTTCTTGGTCTAGTGATGCTGGAAGATAACAGAGTACATCAGGGCAGTGTTCACACTGGGATTGCCAAAGATACCCAAGTACAGTGCTCAGCCACCTGAGGCCGTTTCACATAGTATGAAAATTGTGGCAGTGAACATGTCCCACTATTCAAATAAATGACAAAAGTGCATATTGAAGGTAATATTGGTGAGGGATCAATCGCTGACACCCCGATGATCTACTGGATCTCTCTTTCATCCCAATGCTCAAAGCAGTTATAAGGAACCAGGCATGTGATTCATGCAGCCAGAAGGGGCTGTTTGAATAAGAGCTGATCCCCCAAACATAGATGAAAGCACATCTGGGAACGAGGCAAACAGAAATACTAGTCATTGAGGAAAATCTCCAGACGGTTCTGCTTGACTGACAAGTCCCCCATATTCATGTGTGTGTATAGCTCAGTGGCGTATGCTCATATTTCCACCTTTCCCAGTTACTGTAAAATTGCATTTTTTTATTTTTACTTTTTTAAACATGGAATAAAAGTGAAAAATATATTTACAGTAATCATTTTTTTATATTAAATGCAGAACAGAAAAAAAATCTCAACAAAAATGTAAATTTAAAAATATAACAGTTACTACAGAACTGCCAGTTTATGGAGAAGAGTTTTCAGCCTAATTCCCTTAATAAATGAGGAACGCCATGCTCCAATAATATAGATATCATGGCCAATTCATTTTACAGTTCAATGAAGAAAATGTGATTTGCCCAAACTGGAAAAAAGCACCCTTAATAGCAATAGGTTAAAACACGAAAGCCCGAAGGGCCACACAGTCTCACTGTAAAAACATTGTGTGTACTATCTACAAATAATGGCTTCATGGCTTTAAAAGTTAATATTGCCCATTTGCTCTCTGGCTGAGATCACGATTCCTACAATTCGGGGCGTCATTAGTAAAAATCCATGTTCTCCGCCTGCCTACGGTCTTGGGAAAAAAAACTGACTAGTGATGAGTGCAAGTGGTCGTTATTGGAGTTTGCACCGAATATCGCGGGTGCTCAAGCGACATGTTCAAGTCCCCGCACCTGCCTATGTCAACCAATCCCTGCATGTTTTATGGCTAACATCCATGTAACATGGGGGTGCGGGGACGCGAACATGTCACTCAAGCACTCGACATACTCGAATACCCGAGCCCCCTAGGCAGACTCGAGTAACGACCACTGGCGCTCCTCACTAGCAGTGACCTACCTAGTCTCCATATAGAGGAGGCCGGCAGAGGGTCCAGGAATCAGTCAGGGAGGAGGAGACCCGTGTTCAGTCCGGCCCCTGTGCACCAAAATCACAGAAAACTTCAAAAAGAAAAACTGTTCCAAAATCAGCACAGGTCAAGCAATTAGAGGTGGCAATCCGATAAAATTAGAAAAAAAACACAATGAATGACCCTGTAAGTAAAGCAGGAAAATAGTCTTAAAATTACAACAACAACAAAAAAGAAGAAAGCAGACGTTACTACAGTAATAAAGCCACAACTGGAAGGAAAGCAGCACAAGGTAATAAGGAAGCACAGACGAGAATTAAAAAATAAATCAAAAGCAGAGCACGGCTCGAGTCCGAGTATCCAAGGCAACTGGATTAAAAAGAAAGCAAGATGATGATGGGCATCATACCGACATCCCCGATCTGCTGGACTAAGAGCCTGATGACACGGGCAGCCACCAAATTGACTAACCAGTCCAATGTCGATGTAACCTACCAGAGTAATACTTTATTCACACTGTTCAGAACACCGTATGGAACAGAAGACTGATGTACACACACAAACACACACACACACGCGCGCTGGCGCTACCGAGGGGGAATATTGCTGTTATACCGTGAAAGTTTCTCCTTGTGGAAAACACAAAGGTAACAGAGACCGACAGGACGTGCAATGCTCCCCTGGGAACTTATACATGCCGATCCCAGTATACATGTATACATGCCGATCCCAGTATACATGCCGATCCCAGTATACATGTATACATGCCGATCCCAGTATACATGTATACATGCCGATCCCAGTATACATGTATACATGCCGATCCCAGTATACATGCCGATCCCAGTATACATTATACATGCCGATCCCAGTATACATGTATACATGCCGATCCCAGTATACATGTATACATGCCGATCCCAGTATACATGCCGATCCCAGTATACATGCCGATCCCAGTATACATGTATACATGCCGATCCCAGTATACATGTATACATGCCGATCCCAGTATACATGTATACATGCCGATCCCAGTATACATGTATACATGCCGATCCCAGTATACATGTATACATGCCGATCCCAGTATACATGTATACATGCCGATCCCAGTATACATGTATACATGCCGATCCCAGTATACATGTATACATGCCGATCCCAGTATACATGTATACATGCCGATCCCAGTATACATGTATACATGCCGATCCCAGTATACATGTATACATGCCGATCCCAGTATACATGTATACATGCCGATCCCAGTATACATGTATACATGCCGATCCCAGTATACATGTATACATGCCGATCCCAGTATACATGTATACATGCCGATCCCAGTATACATGCCGATCCCAGTATACATTATACATGCCGATCCCAGTATACATGTATACATGCCGATCCCAGTATACATGCCGATCCCAGTATACATGCCGATCCCAGTATACATGTATACATGCCGATCCCAGTATACATGTATACATGCCGATCCCAGTATACATGTATACATGCCGATCCCAGTATACATGTATACATGCCGATCCCAGTATACATGTATACATGCCGATCCCAGTATACATGTATACATGCCGATCCCAGTATACATGTATACATGCCGATCCCAGTATACATGTATACATGCCGATCCCAGTATACATGTATACATGCCGATCCCAGTATACATGTATACATGCCGATCCCAGTATACATGTATACATGCCGATCCCAGTATACATGTATACATGCCGATCCCAGTATACATGTATACATGCCGATCCCAGTATACATGTATACATGCCGATCCCAGTATACATGTATACATGCCGATCCCAGTATACATTATACATGCCGATCCCAGTATACATTATACATGCCGATCCCAGTATACATTATACATGCCGATCCCAGTATACATTATACATGCCGATCCCAGTATACATGTATACATGCCGATCCCAGTATACATTATACATGCCGATCCCAGTATACATTATACATGCCGATCCCAGTATACATTATACATGCCGATCCCAGTATACATTATACATGCCGATCCCAGTATACATGTATACATGCCGATCCCAGTATACATGTATACATGCCGATCCCAGTATACATTATACATGCCGATCCCAGTATACATTATACATGCCGATCCCAGTATACATGTATACATGCCGATCCCAGTATACATGTATACATGCCGATCCCAGTATACATGTATACATGCCGATCCCAGTATACATGTATACATGCCGATCCCAGTATACATGCCGATCCCAGTATACATTATACATGCCGATCCCAGTATACATGTATACATGCCGATCCCAGTATACATGTATACATGCCGATCCCAGTATACATGCCGATCCCAGTATACATTATACATGCCGATCCCAGTATACATTATACATGCCGATCCCAGTATACATTATACATGCCGATCCCAGTATACATGTATACATGCCGATCCCAGTATACATGCCGATCCCAGTATACATTATACATGCCGATCCCAGTATACATTATACATGCCGATCCCAGTATACATTATACATGCCGATCCCAGTATACATGTATACATGCCGATCCCAGTATACATGTATACATGCCGATCCCAGTATACATGTATACATGCCGATCCCAGTATACATGTATACATGCCGATCCCAGTATACATGTATACATGCCGATCCCAGTATACATGTATACATGCCGATCCCAGTATACATGTATACATGCCGATCCCAGTATACATGTATACATGCCGATCCCAGTATACATGTATACATGCCGATCCCAGTATACATGTATACATGCCGATCCCAGTATACATGTATACATGCCGATCCCAGTATACATGTATACATGCCGATCCCAGTATACATGTATACATGCCGATCCCAGTATACATGTATACATGCCGATCCCAGTATACATGTATACATGCCGATCCCAGTATACATGTATACATGCCGATCCCAGTATACATGTATACATGCCGATCCCAGTATACATGTATACATGCCGATCCCAGTATACATGCCGATCCCAGTATACATGCCGATCCCAGTATACATGCCGATCCCAGTATACATGTATACATGCCGATCCCAGTATACATGTATACATGCCGATCCCAGTATACATGTATACATGCAGATCCCAGTATACATGTATACATGCCGATCCCAGTATACATGCCAATCCCAGTGTACATGTATACATGCCGATCCCAGTATACATTATACATGCCGATCCCAGTATACATTATACATGCCGATCCCAGTATACATTATACATGCCGATCCCAGTATACATTATACATGCCGATCCCAGTATACATGCCGATCCCAGTATACATGTATACATGCCGATCCCAGTATACATGTATACATGCTGATCCCTGTATACATGCCGATCCCAGTGTACATGTATACATGCCGATCCCAGTATACATGCCGATCCCAGTATACATTATACATGCCGATCCCAGTATACATTATACATGCCGATCCTAGTATACATTATACATGCCGATCCCAGTATACATGCCGATCCTAGTATACATTATACATGCCGATCCTAGTATACATGTATACATGCCGATCCTAGTACACATTTATACATAATTCATGCCGATACATGTATAATAGTATCGGCATGTATAATGTATACATGTATAATAGGATCAGCATGTATAATGTATTCATGTATAATAGTATCAGAATGTATAATAGGATCTGCATGTATACATGTATAATAGTATACATTTTACATGCCGATACTATTATACATGTCGATACTGTTTGCAAAGGGATACCGAGGCAGACATCCACGAACCTCTCAATGGTGACTGCATTAAATTACCGTAGACCTTTGAATTCCAAGCAAGGCAGCTACTTTAAAAGACTTTAGTTTTTTCAGCTTTGTGGGTTTTTCAAAATAATTGTGCTTTTTTTTGGGTGACTTTCTTTATTCAGACATCACCTTTCAGACACTATTTAAAATCACTTAAGGAATATTATGGAAAGAAAAATGTTTAAAAAAAAAAGCAGTAACGCCACAAACAACGAATGTTGCATTTAAAAATGTAAGTAAATCAAACCAAGAGTGAAAAGCAATCCAAAGCCAACACTGTAGTCCTTCTTGCATCTTTATTAGTATTCTTTAAAATCCTTAACACTTGCTGTGCATCATGGCACTTGTTATCTCTTCCCCAGACTGGCTGCAGGGTTCACGTGCCGCTTGCTTGTGAACATGAACCAATAGGACCCCCACACAGCCAGATTGTAATAGTTGCCATTATTATTTGTTTGCAGAATTTGGATAACACTTTCAAGTCATTTGAACACTGCATCGGTGGGGTGACTTTCTTGGAGTTAACCTGATCAAATAGTATTGATTAAAACGTGTTTAATCTTAAATGGGTAAAACTGCAACGTGCTTAGAAAATGCATCAACAGTACGATTTGTCATTTACTGCTCGCTGCCAAGGTTACTGGCCACCACTGCAGTCCAGTCAGCAGTGGCCAGTCTGCAAGGAGCACAGCACTTACAAGCTCTCTTCCATTACTGCTCTTCAGCTGGTCACATCCCAGTACTCCGCAGCTTCAGTGCCCCTGCGCTCTCCCGATGCTACAGGGACAAAGCTGGAAAGCGGAGCCCTCCAAATAAGATGAGAACAACCCTGTAGAAGGATTTGATTTACTGTATTTTTTTTTTTTTTAAATCTGGGGAGGTTTTTTTTTTTTTAAACCACATCTTCCCCCACAATTTTAAGAATGTAATGAAATTGAATATCCCAGAGCATGAGACAGGCAGATCCATCTGACAGTCACCTCAAGAGCAGGAACTCCGTGGTCAGCACCTTGAAAAGTGATTGACATGAAGGCTTTTTCCTGAGCATATAGCAAAATAACACGGAGCACTGTTCCATGCCTCGTTTTTCCGTTTGGAGCTCAGAATTTTTCAGAATTGCATCCATTTTTCTACAAAGCCTCCTCACTTCAGGGACTCAAATGTAATTGGACAAATTAACTACCATAAATAAAATGTCCATTTTTAATACTTTGTAGAGAATCCTTTGCAGGCATTGACGGCCTGAAGTCTGGACGTCACCAGATGTTGCTTGTTTGTGGGTCTTTCTGCCTCGAAATGCAGCTTGATGGTGTTAAGATCTGGTGATGACTCGACCACTGCAAATATTCCACTTTGCATTAAACTCCTGGGTTGCGTTCACAGTATGTTTAGGGTATTGTCCATCTGGCCTGTGAAGAGTCATCTAATTAACCTTGTGGCATTTGATTGAATCTGAGCAGAAAGTATCGCCCTTTACATAGAGAATTCATCTGGCTGCTTCTGTCTTCAGTCACATCATCAATATACACTAGTGACCCAGCGCCATTGGAAGCCATACATGCCCGAACCATCATACCGCCTCCACCATAGGTTATAAAGGATGTGCTGTGCTTTGGATCATGAGCTGGTCCAAGTCTTCTCCATACTTTCTTCTTCCTGTCATTCTGCTCTTAGTTCCATCTGTCCAAATAGTTTCCCAGGACTGAACTGGCTTCTTTACATGTTTTTTTTGCCAAAGTCTAATCTGGCCTTTCTATTTTAAGGTTGATTAATGCTTTGCACCTTGTGGTGAACCCTCTGTATTTGCTCTCATGAAGTCTTCTCTTGATGGTAGATTTAGATACTGAAACACCTACTTCCTGGAGAGTCTTCTTTACTTGGGTGGTTGTTGTGAGGTTTCTTTTTTCCCTCGCCATGGGAAGGATCCTGTGATCATCCACTACTGTTGTCTTCTGTGAACATCCAAGCCTTTTTGAGTTCCAAAAGCTCACCAGTGCGCCTTTATGTTGCAAGAATGTAAAAAAGACTCCAAACACTTCTGCTCTCTAATGGATTTTTTCTTTTTTTCCCCCATTTCAGCCCAAAGATGGTGTTTCTCTTCCATTGACCACATGTTGTGGGTTCACAAAAACAACTTCCAAAATCAAATTCCATACCTGGAATCCACTCCAGACCTTTTACCTACTTAACCGATTATGGATTAGCGAGTGAATAGCTCATTAATGACCTTTTAAAGGGATTTAACAATTCTCAAAAAGAGACAGCAACATATTAAAGAGCTGTGAATACCTCCAAATTAAGCCCAAAACTCTGCACTTTAAGCCCATATTGATTATATAACTATCTTGAACGTGATTTGGTAAACGGCTAAAATGCCAAAGCTTGTGTCGCTGTCCAAATATTTCTGGACCTATCTGTATGTTGTACAATGTTCATCTTCTCAAACATTAACACTAGTGAACAATTCCAATTTCTTAGAAAGTAATATATAATAATATTTAAGGCCCAGTGTGCCCCTACTTATAGGTATAGACAATGTGCTCTACTGTATCATTACCACTAAGGAAATCAGCAAAACTGTTTCCTTCTGTTTGTAAACCGTCTGACTCCTCTGACCTAAACGTAGGACTGCTTCAATTTACCTCTGCAAACATTTTATGAAAATGAAGCCTCCGTCTCTCAAGAGATTACTGCACTCTGGAGCCTTAACACCTCCAGCTGTCACCAGCGAGAAAATGATGAGTACAAGCCGCTCAATGGGACTGAAAAGAGCTCGCCAGAATCATCCAGGTGCCGCTCTATAAAGATCCCATCCACTTCACGACCCTCACAAGACAGATGAATGGCACACGGACAGGGCAGTCACCAGTACATGCTGCTCAGGGCGCCTGCTCTCCAAAGGGGTTGCATCACAATATTGGACGGCTGTTTTGCCATTTCCTGGTGAATGTGTCATGTTTCATAAGGCCTACGGAAGCTGCAGACGTTATATTGGAGATCCTTTGTCAATGTCAACACCACTAATTATATATGGATATATCCTGCACAGCTGCTGGTTATGCACGAGACAGGGGGCAGCGTACAGGAAACAGGACCGCGATACGTCACTGGAAAGAAAAGAAATCAACTCATCCAGCTTGATTTTGGTGTGAACAGGAAAAGTGCAGCAAGCAAAAACAGAAAAAAAAATTAAAAACAAAGGTAATCGGCCTCAGCCACGCCAAAAACGTTCTCTACAGAATCTAGAAAGGAGGGAGATCTTAAACAAGGCTGGAGACAACTTTGAAATTCAGATTGCTTCAATGTAGCAAAAATGATGGAACTTTGCAGCCTCTGAGAAATAGATATGCCATAGTCGTCAGTTTTAGGTCTACAGCTCTGGGGCAGATTTGCATTTCACCTTGCAAATAGTCATTTTACAAGGAGACGTGTACTGGAACGTAAGATTGCAGTTTTGGTTGTGGCCTTGTCATGGAAGCGCACAGGAGCTGGAAACACAAAACGGTAGGGGGTATTTTTAAGCCAAGCTGCTTCAGGTGTCATTTTACAAATATTGCATTAATTGGCTGCACTTATGCATGACGGATTTCGCCATTGCGAAAGTAAAATTATAAGTTGATGCGGATAAAAAAAAACGCAGCGTTAACATGCGTTTTGCCATGCGGTTGCATACGAAAAGCTGCGGACTCAACCGCAAATGTGACCCTAGCCTTAGACAGGAACTGCACATGTGATGCACACAGGAAGACCAATAGTCGATCGTTCTGTGCACACAGGCTGTAATTTGTTCTCGGCAGCACTTCTCCTGCTTACACAGGACTATGTGCTGCCGAGAATTATATTTCTAAGCCAATTAAAAGCTTATTTTGCCCAAATAACTAGAAAACCACTGCCAGATTCCTCTTTCTGGGGCATCTCTCGGAGAACATAAGGATCAGCAGTCTGAAATTGTACATGCCGAATCCTCGTATCACTCGACTTGTGTTGGAGGACAAATCGGTGAGGCCCCCATACTTACACAGACTACAACCGCTGTTGGTCTAATGCGTAGGGGGAACTTTATTCTTACTTCTGACTTAACTTTCACAACCCCACAGCAGGAATTAAAAAAACAAACGCCCGCACTGTGTGCTAATGACGTAGCCAAAGCCCCTCATACATATTAGATGAATGTTGGCTGCTATAGACTGGCTCTGCCGACAGTAATGTGTGTGTGCCGAGATGGCCGACTGTCTATTCACCACACAACCAGGTTGTGAAAAGTGAGCTTGAGCTCTGCTGTAAGGTTGGGCAGCATGGTGGCTCAGTGGTTAGCACTGTAACCTTGCAGCACTGGGGTCCTGAGTTAAAAATCCCACCAGCAAGGAGTTTGTATGTTCTTTCAATGATCATGTGGGTTTCCTCAGCACCCCACAGACATATAGATAGGGAATCTAGATTATCATCACTGTCCCCATTGGGGCTCGTGTGGAATATGATGGACCTATATAAGCGGGCACAATAAATAACGTTTGTCGGGGATTGGGACCTGTGTATCGTCAGCTCTCCACACCATGGCAGATTCGCCATCATTCTTTATCAGACGTACGGCGTCCGTGCTGAACAGATGCACCATACAATACGTTCAGAGATGGGCGATACAACTCATTGGTTACAGGCCACTAAGCCTGGAGTTTCCTACACAGCCAGGTCTAATCTTCAGCATTAGTTAGTAGGACTCGTACATCACACACATCGGCACCCCCTCGTGCACACAGCTGGGCGGTCCTCGGCTCCAGTGCGCAGCGGGCTCAGACAGTTGTTACATGGGCACGTTGTAACACTAAGTTCCAGATACATAATGGTCATTCAGTGGCTCCATAAACCCAGTAACAGGTTTCTTTTAATCTGGTTTCCAATCCGTGCCAAGATCTAGCGCCAGATTGTGCCCAAAGTCTGTAGGTCCGTTTCCACTGCTCGCTTATCGTGAGCCCGTGTACCTGGAAATGTCTTAGGATGATCGCACAGTGTAGACAGGCGGCCGATCACCCAAAGAGAAAACGGCTCATTCTACAGGGGAAGCCATAGTGCTGCACAAGAGGATGCCCAGGAACAATGGCGGCCTATGTGTGCGGGGCAGATCGATCAGGGTCACATCTAAAGCAGGGCAGCCCCATCTACCACCAGTGTATCAGACGCCACCAAAGAGGTCAACTGTGGGGGTGATTAGATCAGAGAGCCGATCCTTGCGCTCGTCAATATCGTGGGTCGGCAGGGGAGCTGCTGCCATTACTGGAAACACGCACCATCAGATGGCACTAGAGCCGAGATTTGTGGCCACACGGAGGTCAGATAATAGCCCTTAAGTGGTGAGCGAGCGCCGCACTGCCCCCCGACTGTATGCCAACAGTGGCCTGTGGGGCATCCGATGGCCAACGCTATAAAAAGATTTCTACCAACAGGGAGGATAGGCAGACATTAGTGGGAAGGGGAGGACAACACTTTCCCAGGGTGTAAACGCCATCACCGGCTGAGTGGTGGACTAATACTGGGGCGATGGCCCCACCAGTGTCACCACGCTCACATGGAGCCCATCGGCAGTGGTGGCACGACGCCGAGCACAGTGATTGGCTGCAGTGCTGTCACCGAGACCTCACACAACAGACACTAACACTGGACCTGGGGAGGGGAAGGAAAGAAGAAGAGTTTTCCTTTAAACAGGAACTAATCAAATCAGGAAGTTTTCTGCAGGGAACCAAGAGATTATCAGAGGATGGAGCCGATACTGGAGAAGCCCTGTAAGATCGGTGCGATCCCACCGGTGACGACCACCTGAGAGATTCCACTAGACTGGCAGAGATGGGATCGGAAAACTCCAAAGACCCCTGAGCCTGCACACTGGGGATCACTACCTAACAGATCACTAGATCCCCAGGATCCGCGCCTTCCGGAGCGCTCAGTCCCTGCAGAAGTTCATCAGAGGGAAACGCACGCGTGTGGCCATGGCGCCCTCCCTGCCGGCAGCACTTACCGGTGCCGGTGCCTCCGGAATATTCCGCCTCTGGGTTTCCCGCTCAGCTCTGACTAATGAATGGAAGTCAGGGGGCTCGGCTGAAAGACTATATGATGTCAAGGTCATGTGACCAGGCGTGGGCGGAGTCCAGCCCCGCGACCAATGACGGCCCCATCACAGCCAGGCTGCGATTTACAGGAGACTTGTTCTCGGTTTTGCTGCGGTTTTTTCACGCCAGGGTTCTATCTAAAGCAAAAATCAGGACGAAACTGCTGGAAATCACATCAAGTATATACTCATCAATGACCGAGCAGGACATTGCCCGAGCCGAGGAATCCTGTGTGTAAATTATATCCATTGCATCGCAGCTAGGACTGCATACACACGGGCACGGATTTCTGTACGGATCGCAGGGTGCACACAGGTTTAGGGGCACAAAGTCTCCAAATTCTCTAAAATGTGGAGTTTCCGCCCTGTGTTTCTGCTCCAAAAATGCATCAAAGAGACCACGGGCTTCTGTATTCACCACAGCGATTGCGATTCTGTTTCAAGAGTCACAACTTTTTTTGCACAATGCAGAGTTTGTAAAAAAAAAAAATAATAATAATTGCATCTTTGTAAGTTTTACCAAGCCAGATTCAACTCCCAAAACGGCAGAGGACGGGCGCGCGGTCATGACGCCGCTCTGCAGCATTTCTTATGCCACAAATCTTACTCCAGTCACTGACCGGAGTATGGTTTGTCCTGAGGCACTCTACACCTTTCAAAAGCACCGGAATCATTAACAGGCGTGCACCTCTCAAATCAGACGCCCCTGACACCAGCACACCCCCTCATCATGCCCTGAGGGTATGTGCACCCATTGCGGATTTGGCTGTGGATTTACAGCAGTTTTCCATGCGTTGTACAGTACCATGTAAACCTATGGAAAGCCAAATCCGCTGTGCGCATGCTGTGGAAAATTCCACATGGAAACACTGCGATTTTCTGCAGCATGTCAATTCTTTGTGCAGATTCCACAGCGTTTTACACCTGCTCCATAATTGGAATACGCAGGTGTGAAAATGCAGGCAAAATTCGCATAAAATCCTCAGTAAATCCACGGGGTATCCGCAGGTAAAAGACAGGGCGTTTTACCTGCGGATTCTGCAGAATCCGAGTGGAAAAATCTGCAATGGAATCCACAACGTGTGCACATAGCCTAAGGGAACGTTTACACGGGAGGTTTGTGGAGAGTTTCTGCTCATCAACAACAGCTTTAAACACTTTCAATCCACTTCCCATTCATTCCAATGAGAAGGATTTCATCTTGGGGAGAAAATAAAAAATAAAAAAGACCCATATCTAAAAATTAAAACAAAAAAAACAAAAAAAAAAACTTATGTAGTAAAATCCACAAACCCCCCTCAAAAAAACAAAACAACACACACACACACACACACACACACACACACACACACGCTTCCTTTAGGGTGTGTTCAGACTTTTTGTTTTGCTGTTTTTTGGAGGAGAAACTCTCCATGGAAAGAAACATTACACTTAGGTCTGTCCAGAATCTACTTACAAAGGCTCCCCATAAAATGAACAGAATGGCCAACATTGTAAAAAGCGACATTAGTGAGCACATATTCCATCCTCGGCAGGGCCCGGAGGTACAGGCGACCTTTCCAGCTGGTTGTCTATCCTTGGACTCAGATCCAGCTTCCATGTATTGAGGCACAAGGATCCCGCAGGCCCTAGCGTTACTGTATACGGCGCTAGCCAATCAGAGGCTAGCAGCTGACGTCGGCGTGCCCGTGACCGGAGGCGCATGACGGCGACATCATACGCCGAAGTCAGCTGCCGGCTCCAGTGACGGCTGTAGAAGACGACACCCAGGAAGGGGAGCACCATCGTTTGTTGTTAATGTAACCTACAAAACAGAGCACCTAGGATGGGGCACATGATACCAAGAGGGAGGCCAGGCTGGGAGACATGACAGGAAAGCGACTCCCTTATTGTGCACCATATATAGATGCTCGAGAAAGGCTCTCACTAATGGAAGCCCCCATAACAAATATAATGGGGGTCTCATGATTTTCTTGTGTGGTGTATAACTCGGTTTTCATCTGAGGTCAATAGTTCCAATATTAGTCAGCTGGGAGTTCACCAGCAGGTTGTTCGTTTTTTTGGCGGTCTTTTTATTAAAATCTGATTGGTTAATTTGAAAGTGCGGGAGGATTTTTGGCTATAAATGTCCCAGTTTTTTGTCAGCTGTTCATTCAACCTGCAGACGAGTGAAGCACCCGCCCACATCCATCTTTCTTCAACTTTATTTTATTGTCATGATGTTTATTAGAGGGGAATGTCGCCCAGCCTGGCGCTGTGGATTTGGTCTTATAATGGTGAAACGTCGCCATGTTGGCTCATTATACAGAGGTCCCTTTTTCCCTACTCTGGATGATGTGCTGTCTCCAATCTCTGAATTTGTACTTGAGGTTCGGTGGGTACCTGCGCACCCAATGTAAATGATAGTGCCGCTCTTAAGAAAGAAAACCTGTTTGATTGCATTTTGTATCATTTTGCTAAGGAAAAATCTTTTGGCCAGGACCTGGGGCTGCGGTGGTAAAGGGTCCAGCAGGGCTGCCCTCCTCCCCTCCTACACCACCTCCTCCTCCTGACGACACCAGGGCGAGGGTTGCATCATGTAACCTGCACAGAAGATTGTTGCATCAGATCTTGCATAGTTTTCGGCAGGGCTATGATCTTGTCTGACTATTTTTACAGCACCGTAAATAGAAACAGATGACCATTTACAAATAAAGTACAGTAATCCCTAAGCGGTTACTTACAACAAATCAACCAGTTACTAGAGCAGCCCCCCAGTAACACTGACCGCTATATAGATATTGCAACAAAGGAGGACTAAAGAAGTTATTGAGAAGACAGTTCAATTACACATAAATTTACCCCTTTACAAAATGCATAATTAAAAGGGGATTTCTGGCCTTAGGGTTCGCTCACACAAGTTAATAAATCGGACGAGAGCAATCTGATAGCCAATGAGGCAGTGCAGATCAGTATTTTTCATTCTCAGCTCTATTCGGCACAAGAAAAAAAATCAAGTAAAAACCACAGCATGATGCGATTTCACTCCAAAGTTGGGACAGAGCGAGGAAAAAAAAAAAAAGGATGATTACTTACGGATAACTGGATTTTCCAGAACCCACTACAGCACCATGGACAGAGAGGATTCGCCCTGTAGGAAACCCTAGGAAGCCTCCAGTACTCTTCAGTGGTTTACAGAGCAAGAGGGGAACTCCATTCGGTTAGTTTAGTAGACACACATATATAGAAGTTTGGTAATACAGGTTATTCCAGTGGTATACTGCAATGCCTTTTACGGGACTACATCCATAATAAAGTTTTGTTGTATTTTTTGGAACACCCTGTGAGTCAACAGTGTGCCATCCACCAAGAAAAGGGGAGAAGGGAGGGAATAAGGAAGGGTGCGGGCGTGGGTTCTGGAAAATCAGATTACCGGAAAGTAATCATTTTTCCCATTCCCCACGACAGCACCATGGAGAGAGAGGTCAGAAAAATCGCCCAGGAAGGGCCCACTACTTGTAATACTTTCCACCTGAAAGCAAGAGATCCCCAACACCTAAATCCAGGCTGTAGTGCTTGTAAAAGTGGAGGGTGAATGGAGCGCCCCCAGACGCAGGGCCGCGGGGTACTCGGTACCGGGCCTTTTCTGTCTCGGTCTTGGGGTTGTCACGGTGGCTAGACCCGGTCCGTGACCCTGCTAAGGGGCGTCCAATGAAAGGTGATGAAAGTTTGTCAAGTGTTCGTGACGCCACCTGTGGTATTCGGTCAGGGTGACAGACGCTGGTTGGGGGTCCACTGGGGTGATGTTATGGCAGCTAGATGGAATACCTTCGCACAGGTGAAGTGCTTCTTTAGGGCTTCCCAGTAGTGTAGGTGGTGATGATGTGAGGCGCTGTTAATAACGAGGACACAGGGTTGCAGTCTCTTTACCTTTTTACTGGAGACTTCGGGATCCGCAATCCAGAGCACTGTTAACAGGGCTGGCTGAGACCGGCCGGTCTGAAGGCACATCCAGAGTTCCCTTTGCAGGTGGAAATCAGTGCCTACCACTAGCGCCTGTGTGTTGTAGTCCTTCCCTGCTGAGCACCACGGGATAGTCCTCACAACTGTCGTATCAGTTCTTTCTCTTCTCCGTCCCCCAGATAATATAGCTAGGACGCACCCGTATGACAAGTAGGCCTGGAGTTATTCTGGGACCCTAGAGACGTCCCTCTCCACGATTTCCCCCTATGTCTGTTTAGGTAATTTAAGGTAGACAGCCAACCTATAATCAACTGTCCTGCCGCTGTTTGAAGTAATGCTTGACATCTGTTACTTCCTCGGCGTTCCGGCCACCGGCTACGCACCTCAGTAGGATGTTGCCGATCTCGGGGCACAACTCCTACTGGTTCTATCTCCTTGTGCTGTGATCTCGTTTCTCACTTCTCCACAATACTCTTCACTTCATGTCCTTCCTTAAGATGCCGCCGCAAGGTAGTGCAGGCGCGGCTCCATAACGATCTGTCCTTTCTGCTAGGTACCTGCCAGGATCCCACCCCTGGCAGGTCCTCCCTGGAGCTCTCCCAGGCTGCGTTCCCCCTAACTTCCTATCCAACCCCCAGTTTTACCAGAGTGTGAGGAGTGGCCTAATACATAGTGCCTTTTGCTCCCCCTGGTGGCCGGAGTGTGAAGTGTAATGTGTGCCTGTGATACCTGGTCAGGTGAACTCCTTTAGTGCAATCAGACACAACATCACTCCCCTTAGTGGCAGAGCGACATTACTGCAACGACCAGGACTCTGGGGCGCTGCATGAAGACCACGTGGCAGCCCTACAGATTTATTCCAGAGTAGCGTTAGCCCCCTCTGCCCAGGATGCAGAGACAGCCCTTGTGGAGTGTGCCTTTATATTATCAGGGGGAGGCCATAAGTGTAGGCCAGTGCAATCCCCGTCCTGACCCATCTGGCTATAGACTCTTTGGACGCAGCCTGGCCTTTCCTGAGACCCTGAAAGAGAGCAACATGGAGGTAGATTTCCTGAATTCCCAGGTTGATTAAGTATTTCTAACAAGCATCTCCTAACATCCAGGATGGGACATTCTCTTTCCCCCTCATTTTTAGGGTTAGCAAAGAAAGATGGTAAAACTATCTTATTGGACCTGTGAAAGGTTGTTGCCATCTTGGCAAGAAAGTCTGGGTCAAGGCCAAGTATAACTCTCAACCAAGAAAGTTAATCAAGTGGAGGTCCTAATTAGACATGAGCGAATTTGATCAGGTCAGGGCTTATTCAGCAAGCTTACTGAATAAGCTGCAGAGGGAATCCGGCTTCCTGGATCGTGGCGGCTGATCAGACGTTCGGCTCCGCAGCTGCTTGTGTGACAGTCACGAGATATGCATGGAGAGCCCAACAAACTAGTCCCAATCAAAAACCACGAAACAAAAAAACTTATATACTTTAAGTTATAATATAAGTTTATAATAACTTATATTAGTGATGAGCGAGTGTATTCGTTACTATTAGCACGCATAGTACGGTATTCAGGTTACTCGTTACATTGCGAGTATTTGTGTACTCGCCTCGCTATATTCTGATGTCCCGCTGTGCAGTTTTGGCGCCTCCTTTGCAGCCACTAAACATGCTGGACTTCTTAACTAATCACAGTAATGCCACAGACATCTTGGTTGTGGCATTAATGCGATTGGCTGGCTGCCCAGCGTCATAGGGTCTATTTAAGCCCTGCCACCGCCATTTTGCGCACATTGCATCTGGAGCCTGCATTCTACAAGCATAGGGAGGGATAACTCAGCTGCTAGGGAGAGTATTTAGGCCTCTTGATAACACAAAAGCCCTGCTACCTGCAGTGTATACTAGGTCAGTGAAAAGTTGGGAGAGAGATACTCGAGTAGGGACAGTTTAAGGGGCCGGTCACTAGCTCCATAATACCACCACAAAATAGCTCGGACCGCTCCCGACACATTAACCCTTGGAACACTGCGATCAAATATGATCACAGCGTTCCAGCAGCATAGGGAAGCATGGCGCAGGGAGGGGGCTCCCTGCGTGCTTCCCTGAGACTCTCGGAACAACGCGATGTGATCGCGTTGTTCCGAGCGTCTCCTCCCTGCAGGCCCCGGATACAAGATGGCCGCGGGGCTCCTTCCGTGTCCTACAGGGAGGTGGCTTGCAAGCGCCTGCTCAGAGAAGGCGCCGGCAAGCCTGGAGCACTGCCTGTCAGATCGCGTGGGGGCACGCAGCGTGGGGGCACAGAGATGATATTGGGGCACGCAGCGTGGGGGCACAGAGATCATATTGGGGCACACAGCGTGGGGGCACAGAGATCATATTGGGCAAACAGTGGGGGGTGGCACAGAGCTGAGGGACACAGATCACCTGCAGAGAGGCACAAAGCTGCCAGCACAGAGATCGCTCTGGAGTCTGCAGTCTCTGTGTGTCGGGCAGCAGCTCCTATTTCGGGACAGGAGAGCATTGGGCGGTAACTCCGCCCAACCGGTAACTCCGCCCACCCCGATGACATTCCTGTGCAGGACAGGCATCGTTCTGTAATGAACACTGCTTACCCTGCACTCGGGGGTTAACGGGTTGGCAGCCGGCACTATACAGCAGGCTGCCCCCGGAGCATTGCGGACCTGCCTGCGGGCCGCATGAAAAGCCGCCACCTGATTTAAAGGGCCGGCGGACAATTTTGTAGCTCAGTGCTTAGGGGCCAGGCCAGTCTTTGCTGGACTGGGCGGGCCCCTAAGCACTCCAGGCCCAGTCGCAGCTGCGACCGCGGTAGTTCCGTCCCTGGGTATCAGCTTAGGCTAGGGTCACATTGCGTTAGTGCAATCCGTTTAGCGCTAGCGGATTGCGCTAACGCAATGTTTTTAAAGGGTCGCGTTTCGGGGTCGCGTTAACGTCCCCGCTCTCGCAGATCCCCGATCTGCGAGAGCGGGGAACGGACCTCGGACGCGCCGCGGACGCTGCAAGCAGCGTCCGAGGCGCGCTACAAAAGACCGGCGCGTCGCTAGCGCGTGCCGAAAATGACACGCGCTAGCAATGCGCTGGTACATTGCGGGCAATGGGAGCACTAACGGACGCGTTGCATGGCGTTAATTTCGCCGTGCAACGCTGTCCGTTAGCGCTCTGACCAAAACGCAATGTGACCCCAGCCTTACTTAGGACAAATTGCACAACAATTTTTGGGGTCCAATTTCTTTTGTTACCCTTGGGAAAATAAAACATTGGGGGCGAAAAGATCATTTTTTGCTCACCACACATCTAGATAAGTTCCTTAGAGGGTCTACTTTCCAAAATGGTGTCACTTGTGGGGGGTTTCAATGTTTAGGCACATCACGGGCTCTCCAAACGTGACACGGCGTCCCATCTCAATTCCAGTCAATATTGCATTGAAAAGTCAGACGCCGCGCTCCTTCCCTTCCAAGCTCTGCCATGCGCCCAAACAATGGTTTACCCTCACATATGGGGTATCCACGTACTCAGGACAAATTGTACAACAACTTTTGGGGTTCATTTTTTCCTGTTACCCTTGGTAAAATAAAAAAAATTGGAGCTTAAGTAAATTTTTTGTGAAAAAAGTTAAATGTTCATTTTTAATTTATTTATTTAATTTTTTTTAACATTCCAAAAATTACCGTGAAAACACCTGAAGGGTTAAAGTTCTTGAATGTGGTTTTGAGCACCTTCAGGGGTGCAATTTATAGAATGATGTCACACTTGGGTATTTTCTATCATATTGACCCCTCAAAGTGACTTCAAATGTGATGTGGTCCCTAAAAAGAAAAAAAATGGTGTAAAAATGAGAAATTGCTGGTCAACTTTTAACCCTTAACTCCCTAACAAAAAAAAAAAATTGGTTCCGAAATTGTGCTGATGTAAACTAGACATGTGGGAAATGTTACTTATTAAGTACCGTATATACTCGAGTATAAGCCGACCCGAGTATAAGCCGACCCCCCTAATTTTGCCACAAAAAACTGGGAAAACTTATTGACTCGAGTATAAGCCTAGGGTGGGAAATGCAGCAGCTACCGGTGAATTTCAAAAATAAAAATAGATGCTCCATACCGTTCATTATTGCCCCATAAGATGCTCCTTATAAAGCTGTGCCACATATAATGCTCCATATTGTTCATTATTGCCCCATAGATGCTCCATATAAAGCTGTGCCATATATAATGCTCCATACTGTTCATTATTGTTCCATAGATGTGCCATATAAAGCTGTGCCATATAGTGCTCTGCACCGTTCATTATTGCCCCTTGGATGTGCCATAGAAAGCTCTGCCATATAGTGCTCTGCACCGTTCATTATTGCCCCATAGATGTGCCATATAAAACTGTGCTACCGGTATATATAATGCTGCTGCAATTAAAAAAAATGCCATACTCACCTCTCTTGCAGCTCCTCAGCGTCCCGTCCCGGCGTCTCTCCGCACTGACTGTTCAGACAGAGGGCGGCGCGCACACTATACGTCATCGCCCCTCTGACCTGCACAGTCAGAGCCAGAGGACAGGAAGATGGAGCGGCACCCGGCGTGTGGAACGTGGACAGGTGAATATGTAATACTTACCTGCTCCCGGCGTCCCGCTCCTTCTCCCGGACAGCTGGTCTACGGGTGCCGCAGCTTCTTCCTCTGTCAGCGGTCACTGGCACCGCTCATTAGAGGAATGAATATGCGGCTCCACCCCTATGGGAGTGGAGTCTATATTCATAAGTTTAATGAGCGGTCCCACGTGACCGCTGAACAGGGGAAGAGCTGCAGCACCGAAGAACGTGGGACTGCAGGGACAGCGCCAGGAGCAGGTAAGTATGCCTCAGACCTCTCTCCCCCTCACCCGCCGACCCCACCGCCGACCGTGACTCGAGTATAAGCCGAGAGGGGCACTTTCAGCCCAAAAATTTGGGCTGAAAATCTCGGCTTATACTTGAGTATATACGGTATTTTGTGTGACATATCTCTGTGATCTAAGGGCATAAAAATTTAAATTTGGAAAATTGCTAAATTTTTAAAATTTACCAAATTTCCGTTTTTTTTCCACAAATAATATCAAAGAAATTTTACCACTATCATGAAGTACAATATGTCACGAGAAAACAACGTCAGAATCATCAGGAAGCGTTCCAGAGTTATCTATATATATATATAATTGTCTAAGGGTTTTTCCGTCTGTCTGTCTGTCTTTCTGTCTGTCTGTCCTGGAAATCCCGCGTCTCTGATTAGTCGAGGCCGCTAGGGGGAGCAAAAGGTTTTATTTATTAGGCCACTCCTCAGACTGGTAAAACTAGGGGTTGGATAGGAAGTTAGTCAGAAGCTGACTGGGTTTGATTCAGGCAACATCCCGTGGCAGGGGGTGTTGCAGGGAGAAGATTCAGGGGGGTCCCTGTCAGGCGTGGGAACCTGGCAGGTACCTAGCGACAAGAACAGAACGTTACGGAACCGCGCCTGCACTACCCGCGGCGGTATTCTAAGAAAGACACGAAGCAAAGGATATTGTGGACAGTGAGAAACGAGATCAAGCACAAAGGAGAGCCAGTAGGAGTCGTGCCCGGAGAACGGCAACATCCTACTGAGGTGCGTAGCCAGTGCCCGGAACACCGAGGAAGTGACTGACTTTATGCCTTACTTCAAATACCGCAGGACAGTTAATTATAGGTTGGCTGTCTAACATACATCAACTAAGAAGACATAGGGGGCAAATGTGGAGAGAGGCGTCTCTAGGGTCCCGGAAGAGCTCCGAGCCTACCCGTCAAACGGGTGCGTCCTAGCCATAACATACTGGGGATGGAGAACTAGAAAGAACTGGAACCAATTAGAACGAACGAGAATAGAAGTTGTGAGGACTATCCCGAATGCTCAGCAGGGAAGCACTACAACACACAGGCGCTAGTGGTAGGCAACGATTTCCACCTGTAAAGGGAACTCTGGATGTGCCTTCGGACTGGCCGGTCTCAGACAGTCCTGTTAACTGTGCTCTGGATTGCGGACCCTGAAGTCTTCAGTAAAGAGGTAAAGAGACTGCAACCCTGTGTCCTCGTTATTGTCTGCACCTCACACCATCACCATCCACCTTACTGGGAAGCCCTGGGGACATACTTCACCTGTGGAAAGGTATACCATCTAGCTGCCATCACATCACCCCACCCTCCACCCCAGTGGACCCCAAGCAGCGTCGGTCACCCTGACCGAACACCACAGGTGGCGTCACAAACCCTTGACAGACTCGTATCACCTTTTATTGGACACCCCTTAGCAGGGTCACGGACCGGGTCCAGCCACCGTGACAACCCTAGAACTGAGCCAGAGAGGACCGGTACCGAGTAACCCGCGGCCCTGCATCTGGGGGCGCTCCATAACCATCCCGCTGCTGTGTTTCTTGAAATAATCCTTAATAATCTCAAAGAGGAAGCTTCGAGTGCCCAGCATGTTGGTATGGAGCCAGATTTTACAAGGGGCGATACTACCCAGCCCAGCCAATATTCTGAGGCAACACTAGGTGATGAGGAGGGAGAGGACTGAGGGGACTGAGAGGACTTGTTTTTCCTCTGCTACCGAGGGGACTCCTAATGCTACAGAGGGGACACCCAACCCAAGTTTCATGTCTTTGCAGCCTGGATGGGCTGGAGAGGAGGAGGTGGAGGCAAGTCAGCATGAGGAGAAGATGGGTACAGTTCCTACTGTTGGGAACACAGAACATTTGCCTTTTTGCAGCTTGACTCACATGGCACAGTTCATGTGTAAATGTGTAAGTGTCTGTGGCAAGACCGTCGCGTGATACACATTTTATCCAACAACCAATACGGTTTGGCCCTCTTTCTCAATCCTCTGTAGAAGGAGAAATTTCCTTCTCTCCTTCTGGAGTCACCAAAGAGTTTTACAATGGAATCATTTAAGGAGGACCGTTGTAGATCAGTTGCTGAAAACATCACCCTCAGACAATTCTGTGTCAGAGGTAGCGTCTGTTTTCAACACCAAGGGATAATGGGGAGAGGCATGAACACCAGGTCCAACAGAGGTGGGGGAAAATGTGCACAAACTGGGCAATTTTCAATAAACCAGCACAACAGCAAGGGCTATCTGTGCCTGTAACAATGCCAAGGAGGGAGAAGTTGCAGAACAAGGTCAAGGGGTACTTAAGTGACCATACTAATGCTTCAGTTCCCTTTAATTAATGGGTGTCCAAGCTGAACACTTGGCCCGACCTCTCCTTATATGCCTTGGAAGTGCTGGCCTGCCCGGCTGCTAGTGTGACATCAGAGCGTGTTTTCAGTTCCCTGGGTCAATCATCACTGATATGCGCACACTCCTCTCCAGGGAAAATGCAGACAGACTTAGGGTATGTGCACACGTCAGGATTTTTTCCTGACAAAATCCTGAGAATTCTGCCAG
Source organism: Ranitomeya imitator (assembly GCF_032444005.1). Classification (NCBI taxonomy): domain Eukaryota; kingdom Metazoa; phylum Chordata; class Amphibia; order Anura; family Dendrobatidae; genus Ranitomeya; species Ranitomeya imitator. The sequence continues at coordinate 135,030,696 of NC_091283.1, read as the reverse complement.
AAATCCGCGTCCTTTTTTCGCGTGGATTTCTCGCGGAATTTGCGCGGATTTTGCGTGATTTTTTTTTTTCTGGAAGGTCCTTTTTGATAGGAAATCCGCAAAAGATCTGCAAAAAGATAGAGCATGTCCGGATTTTTTGCGGTATGCGTTTTTGCGGAAAAAAAACACTAACATATGCACAAAAAATGTCTAAAAGATAGGATGCATAATGTTAGCGTTTTTTTACCGGATTTATAGCGTTTTTATAGCGAAATTCCGCAAAAAAAACGCTAAAAATCCGGACGTGTGCACATACCCTTACGCTGATTAAATTCAACAAGGACTGGATATCTCCACAGTTTGCAATCCCTCCAGATGGGTCCGTGTGTGGGGGGGGAGATTTAGGTGTAAACCGTGCAGCATGTGATCCCAAACGTTATGTATATTGTTTCAAACAAAAACTTCAAATATATCCACAAAAATAGCATGTCCACTCAGGTCCATAAACTGTTAATAGAAATGTAGGAGGCTTCCACGTTACTGGTAGTAGAACAAAGGCTATGTAAAAGCGCTATAGCTCCTCGCTCCCCAAAAGAAATTCAGCAAATTTTGTGCTCCCAAATCTAAATGACCCTCCCCCCTTCTGAGCCCCACAATTTTGTCTAAACCACATCACATATGTTTGGCATTTCTGTAGCGATGAGAGCCCACCTAATTTACAGGTGTGGGTGTCCAGAAGCGTGAGCTGGGCAGCACAACATACTGGTCACTACAATGGCAGTTTTCACTTTTCAGTCAGTTACATCCACTGTTACTTTTTTCTGGAAAACACCTATGGGTCAAAATAGCCACTACACCTGTAGATTATACCCCTTTTGAAATTTATTTCCGAAATGGGGACACTTGAGGGGGATTCTGCTCTTCTAGAACTTAGGTGCTCTATATATGAAGTCTGCAAACTATTCTACCAAAATCTGCACTCCATCCTTTCCGAGTCTCGCCATATGGCTAAGCAGTAGTGTACAGCCACATATGGGGTATTTCTACATTCAGTAGAAATTAGGGACAAATTTTGGTGCCAGTTTTACCCATTTCCAAGTGTGAAAATGTAAAAATCTGGGGCTAAAACAAACATTTTAGTGAAAAAAATTAATCTTTTCTTCACTGCCCAATGGTATAAAATTCTGTGACACACCTGTGATGTCAATATGCTCACTGCACCCCTAGATGGATTCATTGAGCAGTATAATTTGTAAAATGGGGTCACTTATGGGGAAGGGGGGTCGGCTGTTCTGGAACCTCCAGGGGCTCTGCTAATGTTACATGCACCCTCAAAACAGTCCTGCAAAATATGAACTCCAATATGACGCTTCTTCCCTTCTGAACTTTGCACTGTGCCTCAAAAGTAGTTTTTGACCACATATGAGGTATTGGTGTACTCAGGAGAAATTGCAAAACAAATTTGGGGTCCATTTTCTCCTGTTACCCTTGTGAAAAAAAAATTGGGGCCAACAACATTTTTGTGAAAAAAAGGTGATTTGTTTTAATCAGTGTTATAAACTTCAGTGAAGCACCTGAGGGTGGGGAATTAAGATGCTCACCACTCATCAAGACACATTCCTCGAGGGGTCTCGTTTCCAAAATGGGGTCACTTGTGGGGGGTTTCCACTGTTTAGGTACATCAGGGGCTCTCCAAACGCGACATGACACCTGCAGAACATTCCATCAAAATCTGCATTCCAAAACGTCACTTCATCGTTTCCGAGCTCTGCCATGCGACCAATCAATTTTCCCCACATATGTGGTATCTGCGTACTCAGGAGAAAATAGAAACCAAAATTTGTTGTGAAATTTAAAAAAAAAAAAAAAAAAAGATCTTTCAGCATTATTTTTGTGGGTATTTTTTTGCTTTTATTTAAAAAAGGGACCATATTACATTTGAAGTGACTTTAAATGGGGTCTATATCTCAAAAAATACCCAAGCATGACAATTCTAAAAACCGCACTTAAGGTGCTCAAAACCACACAAGAAGTTTATTAACCCTTCAGGTGCTTAACAAGAATTTTTAGAATGTGGAAGGAAAAAATGAACATTTGACTTTCACAAAAAAATTACTTTAGACCAAAATTTTATTTGTGGTTTTAGCCACATTTTTTTCCGCAAGGATAGCAGGAGAAAATGGACTCCAAAATGTGTTGTGCAATCTCTCCTAAGAATGCCGATATCCCATACGTAATCAAAAACTACTTTTGAGGCACAGTGCAAAGCTCAGAAGGAAAGAAGCGTCATATTGGAGTTCATATTTTGCAGGACTGTTTTGAGGGTGTATGTAACATTGGCAGAGCCCCTGGAGGTGCCAGAACAGCAGAATCTACTATATAATTGTCTAAGGGTGACTTCCGTCTTTCTGTCTGTCTGTCCTTCTGTCTGTCAAGGATATTTATTGGTCGCGGCCTCTGTCTGTCATGGAATCCAAGTCGCGGATTGGTCTCGCCAGCTGCCTGTCATGGCTGCCGCGACCAATCAGCGATGGCCACAGTCCGATTAGTCCCTCCCCTGCAGTCAGCGCTCGGCACCCGCTCGATACTCCCCGCAATCACCGCTCACACAGGGTTAATGCCAGCAGTAACAGACCGCGTTATGCCGCGGGTAACTCACTCCGTTACCACCGCTATTAACCCTGTGTGACCAAGTTTTTACTATTGATGCTGCCTATGCAGCGTCAATCGTAAAAACATCTAATGTTAAAAATAATAATAAAAAAAAAAATTATATACTCACCTTTCGCGACGCTCCAGTGACCGCTCCATGCAAGTGGCAGGTTCCGGTGCCAAGGATGGTATGGGAGAAGGACCTGCCATGACATCACGGTCATGTGACCGAACTACAAGGGGCCCTCGGAAGGTGAGTATATGTTTATTTTTTAACCTGTGACATACGTGGGCTGGGCAATACACTATGTGGGCTAGGCAATATACTACGAGGGCTGGGCAATATACTACGTGGGCTGGGCAATATACTACGTGGACATGCATATTCTAGAATACCCGATGCGTTCGAATCGGGCCACCATCTAGTCTTCCATAAGATACTCCATTTTACTAACTACACACATTGGGCAATGAAGAAAAATAAAAATTATATGTTTTTACAACCAAAATTTTGTTGTAGCCCCAGATTTTACATTTTCACTTGGAAATAGGTAAAAATGGCACCAAAATGTGTCCCAGAATTTCTGCTGAATGTAGAAATACCCCATATGTGGCTGTACAGTACTGCTTAGCCATACGGTGAGACTCAGGAGGGACAGAGCCCATTTGCCTTCTGGAGCGCAGATTTTCTTAGAATAGTTTGCAGACTCCATATACAGAGACCCTAAGTGCTAGAAGAGCAGAATCCCCTCCCATTTTGGAAATTATACCCAATTTTTGAATTTATCTACAGATGTAGTGACGATTTTGACTCCATGGGTGTTTTCCAAAAACAGGCAGCAGTGGATATTGTCGAGTGAAAATTGCAACCTGCCGTTGTAGTGATCAGTACATGGTTGTGCCATGTACCTTATGCCCAGCTTGTGCTTCTGGAGACGCACACCTGTAAATTAGGCGGGCTGTTATCGCTACACAAATGCCAAACATGTGGACTCTAAATGTGGTTTAGGCACACTGGGGCTCAGAAGGGAGGGAGCAAGTGGATTTGGGAGTGGAGAATTTGCTGAATTTCATTTGGCGGGTGAGGAGCCATTTCGCTTTTCTAGAACCTTTGTGCTACCAGGAATGTGGAAGCCCCTATATTTCCATTAAGAGATGACAGACCTGAGTGGGGACTTGCTTTTTTGTGGATTAAGTTGAAGCTTTTATTGGGAACATTTTACATAATCACATTTATCCCACACTCTACGTTAACCACTTACTTTAGGGTTTCCATCTAAATCTCTAAGTGACGTGACAGATTGAACCCATGAGGGATCCATTCACTATAATCCAGCAGCATTGCTAGGCTGCCGTCACACTAGCAGTATTTGGTCAGTATTTTACATCAGTATTTGTAAGCCAAAAACAGGAGTGGGTGATAAATGCAGAAGTGGTGCATATGTTTCTGTTATACTTTTCCTCTAATGGTTGCACTCCTGGTTTTGGCTTACAAATACTGAGGTAAAATACTGACCAAATACTGCTAATGTGATGGCAGCCTTACTCTGGACTCCGTCTGGCCTCCGTTCAGCAGCGTCCTTTTCTGAAGTACACAAACCTGTGGCAGTCGGTACTTTTATGTATGCCTAAAAAGAGAGATGCTGCCGAATGATAGGCCAGACTGTGTCCAATTGCTACTTCTGCCTTATTATAGTGAATCTTCCATCGGAATCACGTATTTCAGAGATTTACATGGAAGTCCCGGTGTAAGCGCTTAGCACTGGATAAATGTGAACCAAGCCTTACTGTGATGTTTGGGCGGCAAAATGGGGAGAGAAAAAAAAAAAAAAAAAACACACAACAGCAGGTAAAGTATTGGTTTTATTTTTTTTCATCGCCTTTTATTGTGCAGTATAAGGGATTAGACTAATCTTCAAGCCGGTATGAGTCCTGTGATACCAGATTTACGGTATAATTTTTGTTATGTTTGGCTGCTGTTACACACTAAAAGATGCTTTCAGTTTTGGAAAAACTAGTTTTTGCCTTGCCATATTTTGAAAGCTATAATTTTCCAATATTTCTGTCGACTGTCATGTGAGGCCGGAGTCACACTGCAGCGAGATACGGCCGAGTCTCGCAGGTTTAAAACAAGCTCTGGCACCGGCACTCCGGAGCGGAGCGTGCGGCTCCATGTATTGCTATGCAGCCGCACGCTCCGCTCTGGAGTGCCGGTGCCAGAGCTTGGTTTTAACCTGCGAGACTCGGCCGTATCTCGTGGTGTGTGATCCCGGCCTTAGGCCTCTTTTTTTGCAGGACGAGTTGATGTTGTTTTGCAGCGTTGCACTGCATTACAAATGACAGTCTGTGCTCACACAAACTGCTCACAGAGCAGGATCTAACAAGTTTGCTAGAGCCTGGTGACCGGGATGTTGACCTGACAACAATGGGTTCACAATGGCAATGATCTTGCTGTTTCGATGACGCTGTGGGGGTGCTGATTAGAGGACACAGGGTGCTCCCTCTGCCTGCCTTTTAAATGCTGTGATCGCAGCATTTAAGGGGTTGAAGTGCCAGGAGCGGTGCGGGCAGGTGTCAGCTGTCAGCCGAGAGCACAAAATCGCCTGGACGTACTCAGAACGTCCATGGTCATGAAGCATTCCTACCCAGGACGTACTGGGAGTACGTCAAGGGTCAGGAAGGGGTTAAGGAGGTATGCTAATCCCAATTATATTTTACAGATCTGTTTACAACAAACTAAAAAAATGATCAATCATAGCATGAACATCTGGAGAAAATCCTGTAAGGTGTGCTCGTGCTGCTGCTATATTGCCATTACAAGGAGTTTAACAAGTGATGAGCAAGCGTGCTCGGATAAGGTGGTATCCAAGCATGCTCAAGTGCTAATAGAGCATCTTCGGCGTGCTCGAATACTACGTTCAAGTCGCTGTGGTTGCATGTCTCATGGCTGTTCACCACGTGCAGGGATTGTCTGTTTGTTAGGCAATCTTTGCATGTGTTGCAGCTGTTGAACAGCTTAAGGCTGGGTTCACCTTGCGTCTTTGGCGTCCGTTAGACGGACTACGTTACACCGTGGCATAACGCTGTGTAACGCAGTCCGTTAACGCCGCCATTAAGTCCTATGGCGGATGCATCGCTAGCGCACGCCCACAATGGGCGTGATGGACCCTGGGACACGGGCTGCAGCGTTTCCTGGTCCGTCACTGCTAGCGCAGATAGAGCATCTGCTACCTCTATCTGCGCTAGCGCGCTGACATATCGGCACTTGCGTTAACACATGTGTTGACCGGGCTGCTGTTAACGCAATGTGAACCCGGCCTAATTTACTTTGCATTTTGACAGATCAGACTTTGCAGAGACACCAAATTTGGGTATTTTCTACTTGTTTCAATGCCATTATCAGTGTAGCTCCTGCTGCAGAGGCCCCAAACATTTTTGAAAACCTGGGTAATTGCCCATATTTCATCCCCTTAACGCCAGCCCGGCCCTACTGTATATACAAGTTGTGAATTCATTTCTTAGTATATAGCAGTCAGTGGTCTGTTTAAATTCTATGGAGTAAACTTTGTAGCTTAATGTACCTATAAATAATTTTCTAACGTAATGTGTATTGCATAATCCAGCATTAAGAAATAATAATTCTGGTTAATGTTTACTGAGAATCTTAAACCACAGTTTCCCATTAAGTGCTCGGACAATTGTATACAACTATAATATAGAATGCTAATCAAAGAAGGTATAATAAAAACATACCATTTTTGTAGACCATCTGCATGTTCTGACAAGTAACAATGGTCAACCTGGAGATGGACTTTTACTTAATTCATAAGATGGTAAAGCCAAATGGCACTTCTAAAAGAGGCAAAATTCACATCATGCAACTTGACTATTACAATGTAGGGCGATCCTTTGTGACGTGAATGTTCATTTTAACAACATATTAGGCTGTGAATGAGCTTCTTGTGGTTTTCTTACTGGTAAACCTAAAAAAGAAAATGTGCAAATGACAGTTACTTCAATGTGTTTAAAGACAGTAGAATTTCAGTGCAAAAAAAAAAAAAAAACAGCAGAAAAAAAACAAAAACGCAGCGTTTACGCTACATGCTAACACGGCCTAAATGCCTAAGCAAAGTGGATGTGATTCTATGTAGCCTCTGCCCTCATACAAACATGCTGTTGAACTCTGCAGATTAGGTGCAATTTTCCCTTTATAGACTTCTGAAAAAAGTATGAAAAAAGCCAGTATATCAAATCAAAGCTTTTCTAGATTATTAAAAAAAAGCATTAAAAATGCAGATTCATATCTGTACCAAAAATGCATCAAATTTGGGGGGAGGGGAGGGAGCATGCGTAAAAGACACAGTAAACACGCAGTAATCAAAGAATATTTATTTTTTCATGTGGTGAGGACACTTGCAGAGAAAAAAAGAAAAAAATGCAACATTTATGCTATATGTGAACACAGCTTCAGCGTTAAATTTTTAAAAGTTTAATAGAGAAAAAAATATCAATCACACCATTTTTTGCACCATTTACCAATCCCCATTACCAATCCCCGTAAATATTCTGATCACGGTGTTGGGCGGGTGGTTGCGATTAAAAAGACATCAAATATGTCCATGTTATTTGCTGATTTGTGATTTAAAAAAAAAAGCGTTAAAATGGCAATTTTTTTTTGTTTTTCATCATCTTTTAGTAATTTTATAAGGAGAAAATATATATATATATATATATATATATATATATATATATATATATATATATATATATATATATATATATATATATATATATATATATATATATATATTTTATTCTCCCCTTTAGATTCCAGGGACAGAGATCTATCTATACATAGCAGAGTATTTCTATGTAATCTGCCTGTGAAGTCAGAGCCTGCAATACAGACCAAGTACACAAAATTCTCCCCATTACATCACTAGAGCATGTGGCTCAGTATCTTTAGCTCCTGCCTGCGATTATGTTGCGAGTTCGAGATTTGGGGAGACTAGCAAAAAAAAGATAAAATTACAGTTTTATCATGGGCGGACATACCGCCGGTTCAACCGGTGCTGCTGCATCGGGGCCCAGAGGCTCCAGGGGGCCCCTGCAGGGCAGCTAATAATGAGGGCAATCGGGCCAGTTTATCCAGCCCCGAGGGGCCCCTGGCCAGATTGCTCTCATGTGCGGCGGCTAGGGAGCAATCCCTGCACTCCGCTGCCTGCAACAGAAAATGGGAGCAGAGTTGCAGGGACTTGATCCATTTCACTCTCAATTCCTGCCTTTCTTGCTGCAGTGCGAGTGCTGACTGAACGATCCTCCCACAATCCTCTGCACATTGTGGGGGGTGGGGCCACAAGATCCCAGGAAATTCAGAGGCCCGTTTGCGTGGCTGCTCCCGACACCATGGCAACCACAACTGGGGCCCCCAGGGGCCAGCTGTGCAGGTGAGGAGCGGCGTCTGTCCCCGAGGTGGGGGGTGTACGGATATGAAGCAACGAGGACGAGACGTCTGCTGTATAACTAGGGGACAGAGCACAAGCTGGTGCCATATACCCGAGGGAGCAGAAGTCAAAGCATGCCCGCCAGGTTGGATCTGGAGCTGTTATGAGTCGCACAGCAGCGGCTGAATGACATCATTCAGCACCGCAGCTGTGCGAGACAGGAAGCTGCCGGCGATGGTGCGATCATTTGGGATACCGTGTGGTGAGGTGTGTGTATGCAGAGAGGCGACTGGTGCTGTGTGTGTGTGTGTGTGTGTGTGTTGAGAGGTGAATGGTGGTGTGTGTGCAGAGAGGTGACTGGTGCTGTGTGTGTGCGTGCAGAGAGGTGAATGGTGCTGTGTGTGTGTGTGTAGGTGGAGGAGAGGGCAATGATGGGGGTGATGGGGCAGAAGGCAGTGATTGGGTTGAGGGCAATGATGGGGCAGAAGGCAATGATTGGGTTGACAGACAGGGCATTGATAGGGTTTGTGAGGTAGGAGGAAATGATGGAGGTTGTGAATGGGCAATAATGGGGGTGGTGGGGGAGGAGGAAATGATGGAGGTGGTGGAATGGCGTGGTGGGGGAGAAGGCAATGATAGTGGCAGTGGAAAGGACAATGATGGGGTGATGGGGAGGAGGCAATGATGGAGGTGGTGGAATAGGCAATAATGGGGTGGTGAGGAGAAAGCAATAATGGGGGTGGGGGAGAGGGTAATAATGGGATGCGAGGGGGAGGAGGACAGGGAGGGGTGTGGGATGGGAGGAAGGGGGATTTATAATGGATTTAGGAACAGGGGAAGGTGGAGGAAGACGTTCTTGTCGATTATTATGCCTAACCCAGTCCCTTAGTATAAAGTGTACTCACTCATGTATAGCACAGTCCCTTAGTGTGTGGGTTTGTATATACTGCACATTGTATACTGCTGTATTCTTCTTTGTACTTGTATATTGAGGTGAAGAAAGTCATATTTTTTTGTTCCTATTGAACAAATAAAAATAAGAAGCAATTATAAAACTCAGGGGCGGACACAGACAGCTTGGGGCCCCTGTGGAGAAAATGTGTCTGGGCCCCCATCCTTTTAAAAGGCGACAAGTGTGTAATATATATATAGGAATAGGAACAAAAAAAAAATAGGACTTTCTTCACCTCAATATACAAGTACAAAGAAGAATACAGCAGTATACAATGTGCATGCATTATCTGATTCTGGGTTCACTGTCTGCAATACATGTCAAGATTATCAAGATCTTTTATGATCATCATTAAGAGCTGTGGCTCATAGATAAAGCTAAAATGAAGAGACAAAGTCAATCCGCACCAATGCGACTTCCAGATACTAGACCAATGAATCTTACACACAAACACACGTTTAGTGCTTTATCGCCCCAAAGGAACCGGTGCTCAATCCAGAAAAAAAGCATACAAATGTCCAAATAGGAAGAAAAGTGATGGCACTCACAGTCCTAAAATTGCAAACTTTATTGTGACATAAAAGTCTTCAGCACGTGAGCAATGTGAACAAAGAACGGACCCTGTTATGAAAGGCAATTCAGCACCACAATTGACATAGCGGTCAGAGCACATACAGTGATCTGACAATAACCCAAAATCATAGAACGAGCTCTGAGACGTGGGAACTCTGCAGATCGCAATCCCTAATCCTCTCCAAACAACACTAGAGGCAGCCGTGGATTGCGCCTAACTCTGCCTATGCAACTCGGCACAGCCTGAGAAACTAACTAGCCTGAAGATAGAAAATAAGCCTACCTTGCCTCAGAGAAATACCCCAAAGGAAAAGGCAGCCCCCCACATATAATGACTGTGAGTTAAGATGAAAAGACAAACGTAGAGATGAAATAGATTCAGCAAAGTGAGGCCCGACTTTCTTAACAGAGCGAGGATAGAAAAGGTAACTTTGCGGTCTACACAAAACCCTAAAGAAAACCACGCAAAGGGGGCAAAAAGACCCTCCGTACCGAACTAACGGCACGGAGGTACACCCTTTGCGTCCCAGAGCTTCCAGCAACAAATTAGACAAGCTGCACAGAAAAAATAGCAAACAAATAGCAAAGAAGAACTTAGCTATGCAGAGCAGCAGGCCACAGGAATGATCCAGGGAAAAGCAAGTCCAACACTGGAACATTGACAAGAAGCCAGGATCAAAGCATTAGGTGGAGTTAAGTAGAGAAGCACCTAACGACCTCACCAGATCACCTGAGGGAGGAAACTCAGAAGCTGCAGTACCACTTCCCTCCACCAACAGAAGCTCACAGAGAGAATCAGCCGAAGTACCACTTGTGACCACAGGAGGGAGCTCTGCCACAGAATTCACAACAGGACCCCGGTCGCTTTGTGCCAATTAGGACCCGCAGAAGTGAGAAGTGGCCCCACCCCTGAGGAGGAGCTACAGAGCAATGAGGACCTTGGAGAGGTGACTATAAAAGCCAGGACAAAGCAATGACGTGGTGAGACAGTCCCGCTAAATTCGGGACGATTGGGAGCTATGCATCATGATATGACTTGACAGTTGTTTTAAATAGACCTCTTAGGCATAATGAATTACTTTGAAAATCCATGTTGGAATGTCTGTATAATTATTTTTTAACCCCTTAATCCCATATGACGTACTATCCCGTCCAGGTGACCTGGGACTTAATTCCCATGGACGGGATAGTACGTCATATGCGATCGGCCGCGCTCACGGGGGGAGAGCGGCCGATCGCGGCCGGGTGTCAGCTGCCTATCGCAGCTGACATCCGGCACTATGTGCCAGGAGCGGTCACGGACCGCTCCCGGCACATTAACCCCCGGCACATCGCGATCAAAGATGATCGCGGTGTGCCGGCGGTGCAGGGAAGCATCGCGCAGGGAGGGGGCTCCCTGCGGGCTTCCCTGAGACGATCGGTACACGGTGATGTGCTCACCGTGTACCGAGCGTCTTCTCCCTGCAGTCCCCGGATCCAAAATGGCCGCCGGGCTGCATCCGGGTCCTGCAGGGAGCACTTCCGGGTCAGGATCAGGCTGCAGCTGCAGCTCTAATCCTGCCCGCCTGTATGTCAGATCACCGATCTGATAGAGTGCTGTGCACACTGTCAGATCGGTGATCTGTGATGTCTCCCCCTGGGACAAAGTGAAAAAGTAAAAAAAAAAATTTCCACACTTGTAAAAAAAAAAATAAAAAAAAAATTCCTAAATAAAGCAGAAAAAAAAAAATATTATTCCCATAAATACATTTCTTTACATAAAAAAAAAACAAAAAAACAATAAAAGTACACATATTTAGTATCGCCGCGTCCGTAACGACCCGACCTATAAAACTGGCCCACTAGTTAACCCCTTCAGTGAACACCGTAAGAAAAAAAAAAAAAACGAGCAAAAAAACAACGCTTTATTATCATAACGCTGAACAAAGAGTGGAATAACACGCGATCAAAAAGACGGATATAAATAACCATGTTACCTCTGAAAACGTCATCTTGTCCCGCAAAAAACGAGCCGCCATATAGCATCATAACCAAAAAAATAAAAAAGTTATAGTCCTCTGAATAAAGCGATGCCAAAATAATTATTTTTTCTATAAAATAGCTTTTATCGTATAAAAGCGCCAAAACATAAAAAAAATGATATAAATGAGGTGTCGCTGTAATCGTACTGACCCGAAGAATAAAACTGCTTCATCAATTTTACCAAACGCGGAACGGTATAAACGCCTCCCCCAAAAGAAATTCATGAATAGCTGGTTTTTGGTCATTCTGCCTCACAAAAAAAATCGGAATAAAAAGCGATCAAAAACTGTCACGTGTCCGAAAATGTAACCGATAAAAACGTCAACTCGTCCCGCAAAAAACAAGACCTCACATGACTCTGGACCAAAATATGGAAAAATTATAGGTCTCAAAATGTGGAGACGCAAAAACTTTTTTGCTATAAAAAGCGTCTTTTAGTGTGTGACGGCTGCCAATCATAAAAATCCGCTAAAAAACTCGCTATAAAAGTAAATCAAACCCCCCTTCATCACCCCCTTAGTTAGGCTAGGTTCACATTGCGTTAATGGGTTAACGCTAACGGACAGCGTTGCACGGCGAAAATGTCACAATTAACGCCGTGCAACGGGTCCGTTAGCACAACCATTGACAGCAATGTGATTTTCAGGTGTAGCGCATCGCTAGAGCGTGCCATTTTCGGCTCGCGCTAGCAAGGTGCCATTCTTTTGTGGCGCGCCTCAGACGCTGCTTGCAGCGTCCGCGGCGCGCCCGAGGTCCGATCCCCGATCTTCCAGAGCGGGGACGTTAACGCGACCACTAAACACGACACCTAAAAAGACATTGTGTTAGCGCAATCCGCTAGTGCTAAACGGATTTCCCTAACGCAATGTGAACCTAGCCTTAGGGAAAAATAATAAAATTAAAAAAAATGTATTTATTTCCATTTTCCGGTTAGGGTTAGGGTTAGGGTTAGGGTTAGGGCTAGGGTTGGGGCTAGGGTTAGGGTTTGGATTACATTTACGGTTGGGATTAGGGTTGGGATTAGAATTAGGGGTGTGTCTGGGTTAGGTGTGTGGTTAGGGTTACAGTTGGGATTAGGGTTAGTGGTGCGTTTGGATTAGGGTTTCATTTATAATTGGGGGGTTTCCACTGTTTAGACACATCAGGGGCTCTCCAAACGCGACATGGCGTCCGATCTCAATTCCAGCCAATTCTGCATTGAAAAAGTAAAACAGTGCTCCTTCACTTCCGAGCTCTCCCGTGCGCCCAAACAGGGGTTTACCCCAACATATGGGGTATCAGCGTACTCGAGACAAATTGGACAACAACTTTTTGGGTCCAAGTTCTCTTGTTATCCTTGGGAAAATAAAAATTTGGGGGGCTAAAAATCATTTTTGTGGGAAAAAAAAGGATTTTTATTTTCACGGCTCTGCGTTGTAAACTGTAGTGAAACACTTGGGGGTTCAAAGTTTTCACAACACATCTAGATAAGTTCCATGGGAGGTCTAGTTTCCAATATGGGGTCACTTGTGGGTGGTTTCTACTGTTTGGGTACATCAGGGGCTCTGCAAATGCAACGTGACGCCTGCAGACCAATCCATCTAAGTCTGCATTCCAAATGGCGCTCCTTCCCTTCCGAGCTCTGCCATGAGCCCAAACAGTGGTTCCCCCCCACATATGGGGTATCAGCGTACTCAGGACAAATTGAACAACAACTTTTGGGGTCCAATTTATTCTGTTACCCTTGTAAAAATACAAAGCTGGGGGCTAAAAAATCATTTTTGTGAAAAAAAAAAGAATTTTTATTTTCACGGGTCTGCGTTATAAACTGTAGTGAAACACTTAGGGGTTCAAAGTTCTCACAACACATCTAGATAAGTTCCATGGGAGGTCTAGTTTCTAATATGGGGTCACTTGTGGGGGGTTTGTACTGTTTGGGTACATCAGGGGCTCTGCAAATGCAACGTGACTCCTGCAGACCAATCCATCTAAGTCTGCATTCCAAATGGCGCTCCTTCCCTTCCGAGCTCTGCCATGCGCCCAAACAGTGGTTCCCCCCCACATATGGGGTATCAGCGTACTCAGGACAAATTGGACAACAACTTTTGGGGTCCAATTTATTATGTTACCCTTGTGAAAATACAAAACTGGGGGCTAAAAAATTTTTGCGAAAAAAAAATAAATTTATTTTAACGGCTCTGCGTTATAAACTGTAGTGAAACACTTGGGGGTTCAAAGCTCTCAAAACACATCTAGATAAGTTCCTTAGAGGGTCTAGTTTCCAAAATGGTGTCACTTGTGGGGGTTTTTAATGTTTAGGCACATCAGGGGCTCTCCAAACCAACATGGCGTCCCATCTTAATTCCAGTCAATTTTGCATTGAAAAGTCAAATGGCGCTCCTTCCCTTCCGAGCTCTGCTATGCACCCAAAAAGTGGTTTACCCCCACATATGGGGTATCGTCGCACTCAGGACAAATTGCACAACAACTTTTGTGGTCTAATTTCTTCTCTTACCCTTGGGAAAATAAAAAATTGGTGGCGAAAAGATTATTTTTGTGAAAAAATATGATTTTTTATTTTTACGGCTCTGCATTATAAACTTCTGTGAAGCACTTGTTGGGTCAAAGTGCTCACCACACATCTAGATAAGTTCCTTAAGGGGTCTACTTTTCAAAATGGTGTCACTTGTGAGGGGTTCCAATGTTTAGGCACATCAGGGGCTCTCCAAACGCAACATGGCGTCCCATCTCAATTCCAGTCAATTTTGCATTGAAAAGTCAAATGGCGCTCCTTTCCTTCCGAGCTCTGCCATGCGCCCAAACAGTGGTTTACCCCCACATATGGGGTATCGTCGCACTCAGGACAAATTGCACAACAACTTTTGTGGTCTAATTTCTTCTCTTACCCTTGGGAAAATAAAAAATTGGTGGCGAAAAGATTATTTTTGTGAAAAAATATGATTTTTTATTTTTACGGCTCTGCATTATAAACTTCTGTGAAGCACTTGTTGGGTCAAAGTGCTCACCACACCTCTAGATAAGTTCCTTAAGGGGTCTACTTTCCAAAATGGTGTCACTTGTGGGGATTTCAATGTTTAGGCACATCAGGGGCTCTCCAAACGCAACATGGCATCCCATCTCAATTCCAGTCAATTTTGCATTGAAAAGTAAAATGGCGCTCCTTCCCTTCCGAGCTCTGCCATACGCCCAAACAATGGTTTACACCCATATACGGGGTATCAGCGTACTCAGGACAAATTGGCCAACAATTTTTGAGGTTCAATTTCTTCTCTTACTCTTGGGAAAATAAAAAATTGGGGGCGAAAAGATCATTTTTGTGAAAAAATATGATTTTTTATTTTTACGGCTCTGCATTATAAACTTCTGTGAAGCAATTGGTGGGTCAAAGTGGTCACCACACATCTAGATAAGTTCCTTAGGGTGTCTACTTTCCAAAATTGTGTCACTTGTGGGGGGTTTCAATGTTTAGGCACATCAGTGGCTCTCCAAACGCAACATGGTGTCCCATCTCAATTCCTGTCAATTTTGCATTTAAAAGTCAAATGGCGCTCCTTCCCTTCCGAGCTCTGCCATGCGCCCAAACAGTGGTTTACCCCCACATATGGGGTATCAGCGTACTCAGTACAGATTGTACAACAATGTTTGGCATCCATTTTATCCTGTTACCCTTGGTAAAATAAAACAAATTGGAGCTGAAATAAATTTTGTGTGAAAAAAAGTTAAATATTCATTTTTATTTAAACATTCCAAAAATTCCTGTGAAACCCCTGAAGGGTTAATAAACTTCTTGAATGTGGTTTTGAGCACCTTGAGGGGTGCAGTTTTTAGAATGGTGTCACACTTGGGTATTTTCTATCATATAGACCCCTCAAAATGACATCAAATGAGATGTGGTCCCTAAAAAAAAATGGTGTTGTAAAAATGAGAAATTGCTGGTCAACTTTGAACCCTTATAACTCCCTAACAAAAAAAAATTTTGGTTCCAAAATTGTGCTGATGTAAAGGATACATGTGGGAAATGTTACTTATTAAGTATTTTGCGTGACATATCTCTGTGATTTAAGGGCATAAAAATTTAAAGTTGGAAAATTGCGAAACTTTCAAAATTTTCGCCAAATTTCCGTTTTTTTCACAAATAAACGCAAGTTATATCGAATAAATGTTACTACTAAAATGAAGTACAATATGTCACGAGAAAACAATGTCAGAATCGCCAAGATCCGTTGAAGCGTTCCAGAGTTATAACCTCATAAAGGGACAGTGGTCAGAATTGTAAATATTGGCCCGGTCATTAACGTGCAAACCACCCTCGGGGCTTAAGGGGTTAAAGAAGCTCTTCCATCAAAGTTTTTATCCTCTTGGTAATATATTCTATTATATTACAATCATTATATTTTAAAGCACTGTGCACTTACATGTGCTCATTTTTCCTTTCTACCCAGACAATTCTCTTTTTTCTGCTTGAAGTAAAAACAGGAAGTCTCTTATCCCTGCATTTATCATCCCCCCTTCTTCACTCCTGCCGGACAGGGACTTTTGTTGGGACTCATGAGTTGTGCAAAGAAAATTGACCTTTCTACATAGAGCTTAGGCTAAAACGGACTGCACTAACGCAAGTGCCGTCGCTTGCACAGCGCTAGCGCAGATGGAGCTTCTGCTAGCTCCATCTGCGCTAGCGGCGCGCTAGCAGTGACGGACCCGGAAACGCTGCAGGCGGCGTCTCGGGTCCGTCACTCAATGATGGCACATCGCTAGTGCACGCCCATTGTGGGCGTGCGCTAGCGATGCGCTCGCCATTGCTTGTAATGGAGGCGTTAACGGACTACATTACACCGCGTTATGCCACGGTGTAACGTAGTCCGTTAAATGGGTTCACACAATGCAGTGTGAACCCAGCCTTAGAAGGATTCAGTTAGACAGTTTTTAATCACATGAGGTCATTGATCTAATGGAAAAGAGAAGAATTATCTGGGTAGAAAGGCAAAAAGAGCAAATGTAAGTACACAGTGCCATTAATTATATTGCAGTCATTATATTGTGAGTATAAGCATTTTGATGGAAGGAGCGCTTCTTTAAACTAAATATTCCAGTCTTATCAGGTTCAAGATATACCGTATATTTATATAGTATTGTAAACTCCAGCGACAAAACTTTATTAAATATATTTGAACACTTTATATCTATGCAGAGATATTTCTTGAAGTTGCAGGCCGATGGATATTGACCACACTACTGAGAGGTCCTGATGACATATCCACGTAGGATTTGTACTGTTATTGTGACTTTGGGTAAATTCAAGCCATTATCCACAGCCTTAAATTGAATAGTGTACAGTGCTTGATAATGGGAACTGCAAGAAGCACTCCGTAGTAATGCTTTATTTAACCCCCTCACTACATATAATGTACTGGTAGGTCATATGTGGTGTCCCTGCCTTTGATGCGGGTTTCCACTCAGGGCCCGCATATTTCCCGGCGGATGATGATTGTTTTATTGAGCCATCATCTGCTCTGGTGGAGAGGAGCTCTGACCATGGCTGTTAACATGTTAACAGCCTCTGTCGATCTCCGAGAGCAGCATTTAACACACGCCGGTGAAAAAAAAAAGGGGGGGGGGGGGTTTGTTGCGTGATCGTTGGGTGCCCGTGAATTTTCATGACGGCCAAGAGTCTGCTGAAGACCTCTGTACTTTTGATGTATAAAATAAAGCAATCACACAGCCAATTTCTCAAAAATGTAAAAAGTTACATGTCTTGTTAAATGACAAAAGCAACTTTTGTGTTTTTTTAACATATTTCCAAATGTTTCAACACATTTAAATAACAGAAAAAAAAACTTTACATGTTTGATATCTGAAGGTATTCATTTTCTAGGAATTAGATTGCGTTCACACTTGCAATGCAGTTTTGGTCCAAACGTGCAGTTTTTATTGCTTTTCACATGTTGCACAGCATAAAAACAAAACAAAAATAAACAAACATAAAACCATAGTCTTGTCCAGGCACTAACTAAACAGAACATGCTCTGGTTACTTTTACACAGCTGACCTCGCCCCAGCTGGGCCAAAACAAAACAGCTATTGTCCATAGCAACCACTGATACTTGTGCTTCTCTACACACTGCCTCAGCAAACTCTTCTTAGGCCGGTTTCACAAGTCAGTGGCTCAGGTACATGAGGTGACAGTTTCCTCACCTACTGGAGACACTGACTCACGTAGAGACATTAAAATCAATGTGTCTCTGCACATGTCAGCGTGTTTTCATGTCAGTGTTCGTGGGAGTGCACGGATCACACGGACCCATTAAAGTCAATGGGTCCGTGTAAAACACGTACCGCACACGGATGCTGTCCGTGTGCAGTCAGTGTGCTGTGCAGGAGACAGCGCTACAGTAAGCGCTGTCCCCCCAGCTTGTGGTGCTGAAGCCCCATTCATTTCTTCTCTCCAGCAGCGTTCGCTGGAGAGAAGGAATGAAATTTTTTTTGTTGTTGTTAAAATAAAGTTTCTGGTTATCTCCCCCGTCCCTCCCCCTGTGCACCCGATCGCTGGCATTAAAATACTTACCCAGCTCCCCCGATGACTCCTCTCAGTGTCGCAGCTCTTCCTGTATGAGCGGTCACGTGGTGCCGCACATTACAGTGATGAATATGCGGCTCCACCTCCCATAGGGGTGGAGCCGCATATTCATCACTGTAATAAGCGGCACCACTTGACCGCTCATACAGGAAGAGCTGTATTTTGGAAGGGATTAGCAAACCTACTATATTACTTGGATGGAAGAAAGTATGCTCTTTTTGGACACTCCATGCTGGGTCAGACCCTGATAATCAATGAAAGGCAAATTATATAAACATTTAACTATGAAAGAAATACGTACAGGCAGTCAGTAATGGAATCTTATAAGGTTCTTACCAGAAGATGGTTTCAATGAAGGAACTTTACAGGAACGAGCAGCACTCAGAGGACCAGGACCACTCTGGACTTTCCCAGCATATATTTGGGTAGAAAGTCCAGAAGGTGGTTTAACCAAGGAAGATGCAGGAAATGGGGGCACATCAATCCTTTTCTATTTGGGAAAATATGATAAGTCATGTTTGGAGATGTTTACATGTACCCATTATTTCTCAAGATATGCCACTGTAGAAAATTTCCATATAAGTTTGTTAATTGTTAAACACAGAATGCTTAGCATATAATAGATAAAACCATAGCGTAAGAATATAAGAGTAATATATATACATATACATATATACACACAAAACAAAATAAAAATGAATAATCTTGCCTTGTGCAGGCATGTACTACGGAGGACAGAGAATGAACTTCAATCCAATATTGCGGCCAGCATGCAGCCAGCGGGTAAGGAAAGGGTGAATCAAACACCTGAAAACTCCGCCCATATGACCAAAAACCGGTCCCGCCAAATTCAGGTGACAGGTTCCCTTTAATTGCCAGCCTGCAGTGGTGATATGACTACAGAGCATGTGACCGCTGCAGCCAGTCAACAAAGAATGGACCAGCTAAGGAGAGGAATAGCTTGACCTGAGGAGCGAGTATGACTGCATGTTATTTTCATGATCTGCAAGCCCAGCTATATATGGAAAAAAAATGTTCCTGTGACCCCCTTTAAATAGCTCATTGGTACTATCGGCAAACTTTTAAGAAGATATTTCACCAAATCAGCGTCGAAATTGTGATTAGACTCAAATTAGCTTAGGGCTCTCACACCGGCGTATAAATTGGACAAGTGCAATGCGAGGAAATATTGCATTACACGCTGACCTAGGTTAGTAAATCAGTCAGTGCTGAGAAACTTGCAGATGAGCTTGGATCAGACGGAGGTGGGGGGAAAAAAAAAACGAAAAATAAAAATGGCAGCAAGCTGCCATTGTCTGTGAGAGGTGGATGGCAGTCGCCAATTCAAGTTAATGGGTGAGAGAAAAAAACAAACAAAACAAAAAACATCAAATTGCACAGCACAAGGACCGTGCATGTGCAGTCTGATTTTAACCAACACATTTCAAAAGAAATGTCACCAGTCAAGTAGAGTAAATTAACAGCCCAAACTGTCAGGATATACAGTATAGATAGACTTATGTCAGTGAAATATATCATTAATGCTGTGCATGTAAAATTTTCTGTACTTGTATTAAGGTATTAAAGAAGTATTTAAATAAAAAAAGGCTCATTTTTAATAACCAGCTAAGGGAAAGCAGACAAAACCAATAACCATGGAGCTTCCCAGTCTATTAATATCAGCTCACAGCTGTCTGCTTAGCCTCTACTGGTTATTAAATATCTGATGGCCATCTCTCACTCTAGCTATCCATCTACTCCATATCTATATATAAGATTGCTTTAATCAATGTATCAACATTGGACCGATTTTTTTTTTATACACTAGCGTGATCCCAGCCTAGAAAAGTTGTTAAGGAGAGTAGAGAGAAAAGGATGTAGACTTACCTAATAAACTGGTGTTTCCCAAACTGCAGTCCTCAAGGTCCACATGTCATGTTTTCAGGATTTCCTTAGTATTGCATAGGTGATAATACGAATTATAAAGGCATCAGACATTGCCACAGGTTCTCACACCTGTGCAGTACAAAGAAAATCCTAAAAACATGGTGTTGGGGAGGGGGGGGGGGGGGGCATGAGGATGGGGTTTGGGAAATACTGGGATAGACAAGATAACTCATTGATTCACTTAACTCAGTCTACAACCAGCTTTGTACTCTGATACATAGAACCTGTAACAGCCATCTAATGTATCCCTATTACAAAAATGTTTTTTTTTAGAAAAAAAAATATTTAAGTTATTAAAACAAGTGAATGTATAACCTCTCACAACAAAGGATATACACAGGGGCAGAGGTCAATCTGGGCGGTAGCCCAGGCCCCAGTGGTGTTGGGGGGCCCTGGGCTACCGCTCAGATTGACCACCGCCATCAGGGCATTACTGCCCTGACTGGTGTATTGGCCCGCTGGGCAGAGGGGGCCCGTATCGGGCCCCGTCCCATCTGCTCACTGGGCCCCTACCGGTGCTGCAGCAGTTTAACGCTATTGACGTGCGGGCCCGCACGTCAATAGTTAACAGCCGCCAGCCAATCGGAGGCTGGCAGCTGATGTGAGTCGCAGCACGCACGTCACCGGCGTCTGATGTCATTGTCAGTCGCTGGCGAGTGCGCGCTTCAGCTGCGAGGAGGGAGCTTCGCCGAAGGAGCACGGTCAGGTGAGAAGAACTTTTTTTTAATTTTGTTATTGAGAGCGGCAATCTGGGGGACCCGGGCCAGAATGCTGAAAACTGGGGGCTGAGACGCTGGACACATTGGGGGCAGAGATGCTGCAGCTGGACACATTGGGGGGCAGAGATGCTGCAGCTGGACACATTGCGGGCAGAGATGCTGGACACATTGCGGGCAGAGATGCTGGACACATTGCGGGCAGAGATGCTGGACACATTGCGGGCAGAGATGCTGGACACATTGCGGGCAGAGATGCTGGACACATTGCGGGCAGAGATGCTGGACACATTGCGGGCAGAGATGCTGGACACATTGCGGGCAGAGATGCTGGACACATTGCGGGCAGAGATGCTGGACACATTGCGGGCAGAGATGCTGGACACATTGTGGGCAGAGATGCTGGACACATTGTGGGCAGGACTAGAGACATGGGCAGAATGTAGATACGGGGCATGATTGGAGACACGGGGCAGAATGAAAGACATGGGGCAGGCTTGGAGACAGATCATGCAGGATCATGGGGCAGGATGGATACGATGGAGACCGATGGGGCAGGATGGGGAGATCATATCGGGCAGGATGGATACTCATGAGGGCAGGATGCGAGAACATATGGCTGGAGCCAGAAATGAGATACACGAGGCCAGGATGGGGGATATTATTATTACCATAGGGGCTAATTAAGGGATATTATTACTGCAGTGATGTATTTATTTTATTTTTTGAGTATACGGTTTTAAATGGGGGGGGCGGTCCTGTTACTGTGCAGAGTGACACGGTGTCGCCTTTTTTTCTTCTACATTACGTAGAAGTTGGAAAAAAGTAATGTGTTCTGCAAGCGGAGCTCGAGATAACTTATTTCCTGCAGAGACGAGTCCTGGCTGGATGAAGTGATAGCGGTATGTGCTGGATGAAAGATGAAGGACTTCATCTAGAGACGTCACTGGTGAGTCAGTGTGTTACCTATACACTTACACTATGCACTGAATACTATATACAGAGGTCCTGTGTATGTTACCAGTGATTACTGTATTACCTATACATTATATACAGAGCGCCGGTGTATAATGTCACTGGCGATCACTGTATTAACTCTACACAGACACTGCATACTAAGTACAGATCTCCTGTGTATAATGGCACTTATGGTGATAGTATTGTGCGTTTTTTTAATTACTGATCAGTATTGTAGTATTCAGTCACTATGTGGTGGTAATATGTGGTCTGGTCATGGTGTTGCGATATTTGTCCCTTGTATGTGCTATTTGGTCACTTTGTGGTGGTAATATGTGGTCTGGTCATGATGCGGTGGTATTTGTTCTTTGTATATGATATTATTGGTCATTTTAAAAATTGAAAAATAAATAAAAATATACCCAAATTGTATTGCATATTTTAACAAATATATAACAGGTTACAATAGAGTAGGGCCCGGCCAAAAGTCTCTACCGTGTTATGGTGGCGGCTTGAAAAATCTTTTGGCCAAAACAAAAGCTGCCGGTTAGATGTGTGATCTGGTGATGGGATCTGGTGATGGGAACTGTTAATGTGTGATAGGTGAGAAGTGGAGTTAAATTCAGCAACTATTTTTCTGGAATAATCTGGTTCAGGTATATTATGACCCCGTCGCATGACCCCGTCACATGACCGGGGGGGCCCACAAAGTCTGAACAGCTCGGGGCGCTGGCTACCCTTAATCCACCCCTGGATATGCATATGCGTCCTCCATCGGGTTGGGGGGTGTATAGAGTTTACAATGGATGTCAGCTGCATTTTGTTTTAGACAGTATTTGCTAGCGCCAGTTACTGAAGTTTCACCATTTTAGATGCCGCTATCAATCATAATTACCCAATTTTTGCACTCCCATGATAACTGACTAGGCTTCATAGGATATTATTAATTTTACAATTCTGTGGTATTGAGTATGCAAAAAACAAACAAAAAAAATAAATCAATAAAAAAGTAAATTTCAATTTTTTCTTAAAAGAGCTAACAAAAATAATTAAAAGAAAGGGTAAAAAAAATCCTCACTCGCTTTATACAATTTTACTGATATTTGTGGATCATTGGAATAAACTTCCAACAGATGTGTGGTTGGATAATACACAGTAAGTGAATTTAATAATCACTAGTA
This sequence comes from Ranitomeya imitator, assembly GCF_032444005.1. Classification (NCBI taxonomy): domain Eukaryota; kingdom Metazoa; phylum Chordata; class Amphibia; order Anura; family Dendrobatidae; genus Ranitomeya; species Ranitomeya imitator. The sequence continues at coordinate 135,007,699 of NC_091283.1, read as the reverse complement.
GAAACTAACCAAAAATATAAAAACGACAACTCTGGTTCCTATGTATCTTGTAATGTGACTTCTATATACAATATTTTATACAGCCACTACTGTAAAGAGACCATGAAACTAGGAATTTCAGATGTTGGGACATAGTTAAAAGAGAAAAAAAATCTAGGGTACTAACCTTAAAAAAATCTTTGGAGGTCACTGGTGTCTGTTGCTGCCGTACGCTACTTGATGCTCCACCTTTACTTGACTGGTCATGCAGTATAGTTTTTCTAGGCAAGTTAGTAGGGGCCAGTGGAGGCCTCATGTGGGTTCTACCAAGAGCCCCTAGATCTTTTTGTAATGCTCCTACTGAAGTGATCTTTGGAGTTTTGAAAACAGATAGTGCTAAGGTACTGAGAGGAGTGGGCTGTGGCATTCTAGATGCCATTACTTTTTGTGTAGCCCTTTTGAGAATTTTTGGGTACTGTACATCCTGAGATGTTCTTCCTCTAATTCTGGCCTCTACTGCTAATGACCGTCTGGAAATTTGAGGTGTGACTATAATTTGTTCCAAAGTTATATTATTGATCTTATCTGGCTGATTACTAATCATCTTGGGTTTTGAGTTCACAGGTAGGCCACATGACTTTTTAATAAAAATTTGATTTCCAAGACTTGGTAGAGGTGTAGATGTAGTGAGTGGGATAGGTCTGTTGTAGAAGACATTTTTATCATGGGCAATATTAGTCAGGTCCAGATTATAAGTTAAGTCTGTCAAATTGCACAGACTTCTCCTCGGGGATGACTGAGCCAAGGCAGTTATTGGCCACATAGGTCTACTTTGTTTGTCAGGTTGATCGATTTGACAATCCACATTTTTAGACAGATCAAACACCGTACAGTTTGTCGCAATCACTTTGGTAAGATCACCACTGTCAATGCCAGTAATCTCATTGCAAATGGACATTATGGTATGTGTTGCATTCATTTTAGGCTTTTCATCAATCACACCAATGTCTGGAGAGATATTTGATGCATCTTTATGACTAATCAAGTGTGTCCAGTCTTGGACACCATTTCTTGTGGTTCCCGGATTCACAGATACATCATAGGTAACATTAGGTTCAGCCATTTTGCAATGTGTAAAGGTCTTATAAATGGCGCTGTTCTTGAAGCAGTTGATGACATTTGCATCTGGTTTAATATGAGTCACGTTTTGCAAGGGGACATCAGCAGCCACCAAATTCCTTTGTGCAGGGTTTTGCGAACGTGCATGGAAAATATTTGTAGTCTTATTATTGGAGCCAATCCCTGTGCCCCACATTGTCCCAGTGTCCACCATCACATCTACTTCTGATAGCTTTCCTCCCATTTCTAGTGTTTCAGTGGTTGCACACTCTTCATTAATCGTGCCCTTTACCCGCAGGGTGGCATCAGCAGCAGAGTTTTTACAGCATACAGTCCCAATAGTCTGCGTAGCTTCTACTGCAGGAGAGGCATTAGATATTTCTCTGATATTCTTTGTGTAATTTGCTATAGAATAGTTACTTCCTGCACCAGTGGGGTCTTCAGGTACAGGAGCTTTGCTATATGTTACGCTATCCTGAACGGCATTCCTTTCTGACCAATCACCTACTGTTATGACTTGTGTAACATGCGCTATAGATACATCACACGTAACTATATCTTGGGTTGCATTCACTACCGGCAATGTATTAGGATCTTCCACATTGTCATGTATGATGCCAGGTACCCCATTAGACATGCTTACATTTGCACGTGAAGCATCAGCAGGTGACAATGACATCTCCCTTTGCATTTTTATTATATCCTGGGTGGCTTTAGCTTTGTTCACCATCACATGCATTGTACTTATCTCCTGCGTGACATCAGCAATGGGACATCGATTGTGCGTGGTTTGGATTTCCTGCTTGGCACCATCAGCAGATGCCCCATTATTGATCTCCTGTGTGGCATTTTCCACTTCATGTGTTTTTACGGAGCCCCGATAAGTGTCCTGTACCATTTTGTCTGGTACAGTCTGTAAAATGACATTAGTTTTAGAATAGTTTATATTCATCTTTTCCAAGTCAAGTTGGCCAACACCCACCGAGTTCTCACTGCAAGTGCTGCCGAGCTGCAAAGTTATTGTGGAGTTAATAGTGGCAGACAGATCTGGAGGTGGCTCCGCTTCAATAGAAGACACATTACTGAACATTATCCTTTCTGTGTTGTGTCTCTTTAGTTGCTTGCAAATTCTATCACACTCTGCTGCAAAAAAACTTCTGAATTCAAGAACCGGAGTTGGACTTTCATAATTAAGGAAGTTGCCCTCTTTATGAATCCATTGTTCACTTTTCCGTTCTCTCGGCACACTCTTCTCCCCTTTGGCAAGCAGGCTGCTCGGTGGATGTGCCATCCTACTTTTAGGTACAAAGAGACTGCGTTTTATACGGCCTACTGAATTAAAGTGTGGCCTGCACTTTTCTTGAGTTGAATTCCTGTGCGCACTTTTGTTTCTATTTAATACATAGTTACGTACTTTTACCATACATTGTGCACTGGACTTTCCAAGACCAGGACTCTTGTGCTTAATTAAACTGGAAAGAACTGAAAAGTGTTCTGTGTCACCTAAAAGGAGAAAAAAAAAATCAACATAGAAATTACAGACATATAGGGCCTGATACGTCAAACAGTTTTCTATGAAGTTATGGCATAAAACAGCTTGAAATAGTTGCAATGATTAAGCAACTCACTTTTGTAATTTTTAGTTCAGTCTCATTATGTTCTGCCCACTTTTTGAAAGGTTGGAGGGGCTTCATAGGTATGCAGCGTGGCTGAAAACATCTGGCAAATTAACTTAAATTTACTCTACAAAAAAAGGATGGCTCATCCATATGCAGGTGTTCTTCAATTCATAGTCAAAGATTCATCAGTCAAACGTGTAAAGATTCAAATGGTTAACCCTTTTAATTTTTAACGTTTCCTTCTCCTCATTCAAGAGACAAATGTTTACAATTTTTTCATTGACATATTGTAGTGATTGAGAGCTCGAGTCTGCCACTGTTTTTGTGGTGTTACACGTGCAGTAAAAATGACCCAGCATCAGAGATCGGTACGATTACAGCAGTATCAAAATTCGGAATGTAACCCCCCCTCCCAAAAAAAAATAAAATAAATATTTGCAGTACTTTGTAAAAATGTAAAATGTTTACTTTCCTGCCCCCCACCCCACTCATCGATGAACCTGTATGAGGGTGTATATTTTTGAATGCTGACCTATAGTTTTACTTACTGGAATTTCATACGACAACATTTTGATCACTTGTTATTGCAGTTTTTTTGGGACATGGGAGGATGTGTATGCAGCACCCCAGAGTCCTGGTCGTTGCAGTAATGTCGCTCTGCCACTAAGGGGAGTGATGTTATGTCTGATTGCACTAAAGGAGTTCACCTAACCAGGTATCACAGTCACACATTACACTTCACACTCCGGCCACCAGGGGGAGCAAAAGGCTCTATGTATTAGGCCACTCCTCACACTGGTAAAACTGGGGGTTGGATAGGAAGTTAGACAGAAGCAGCCTGGGAGAGCTCCAGAGAGGACCTGTCAGGGGTGGGTTCCTGGCAGGGGCCTAGCAGAAAGGACAGATTGTTACGGAGCCGCACCTGCACTACCTTGCGGCGGCATCCTAAGGAAGGACACGAAGCGAAGTATATTGTGGAGAAGTGAGAAACGAGATCACAGCAAACAGGCGATAGAACCAGTAGGAGTCGTGCCTTGAGATCGGGAACATCCTACTGAGGCGCGTAGCCGTAAAGCCGAGGAAGTAACAGACTTCAAGCATTACTTCAAACAGCGGCAGGACAGTTGATTATAGGTTGGCTGTCTACCTTAAATCACCTAAGCAGACATAGGAGGCAACTGTGGGAGAGGGGCGTCTCTAGGGTCCCAGAATAACTCCAGGCCTACCTGTCATACGGTTGAGTCCTAGCCATATTATCTGGGGGACGGAGAAAAAAAAAGAACGAATATGACAGTTGTGAGGACTATCCCGTGGTGCTCAGCAGGGAAGGACTACAACACACAGGCGCTAGTAGGTAGGCACTGATTTCCACCTGCAAAGGGAACTCTGGATGTGCCTTCGGACCGGCCGGTCTCAGCCAGCACTGTTAGCAGTGCTCTGGATTGCGGATCCCGAAGTCTTCAGTAAAAAGGTAAAGAGACTGCAACCCTGTGTCCTCGTTATTAACCGCGCCTCACATCATCACCACCTACACTACTGGGAACCCTGGGGAAGCACTTCACCTAGTATATAGCACAGGCCACCTAGTATATAGCAATGTGGGCACCATATCCCTGTTAAACTTTTTTTTTTTTTTAAATAAAAAATAGTTATATACTCACCTTCTGGCGGCCCCCGGATCCATCCAAGACGTTTAGCGATGCTCCTCGCGATGCTCCGGTCCCAAGAATACATTGCGGCAATAACACGTGATGATGTAGCGGTCTCGCGAGACCGCTACGTCATCTCCGGTCATTGCCGCAATGCATTCTTGGGACCGGAGCATCGCGAGGAGCGGGAAAGGCGCCGGAAAGTGAGAATATAATGATTTTTTTAATCTTTATTATTTTTAACATTAGATCTTTTTACTATTGATGCTGCATAGGCAGCATCAATAGTAAAAAGTTGGTCACACAGGGTTAATAGCAGCGTTAACAGACTGCGTTACACCGCGGTGTAACAGTCCGTTTAACGGACTGCTAAACCGCTATGGGGGCACTGACTGGAGGGGAGTAGGGAAGGGCGAATTCATGGCCGGACTGTGCTCGTCGCTGATTGGTCGCGGCCGGTCACGACCAATCAGCGATGTGGGATTTCCGTTGCAAACAAACAGATGGAAGTACCCCTTAGATAATCAATATATATATATATATCTAGAAATCTTTATTATAAATATTACAAAAATCTTGAGAAAAATATTCTCAAAAATATATTACATCCTATAAGTAACAATGGCAGGGATACAAATTCCCTGACAATCACAACGGTAGACAAGAAAATAATAGAGATCTATGACCTATACATCCTGATAAGAATACATACTAAAATAGTCATATGTACATAAATGCTGGTCAGTAAATAACAGGTAAATAACATGAAATACCAGTATTGATGTCCATACATATAAGATTAACAGGTGCATGAAAACTACTCAATTTTTACCCTCAAAAAAGCTGTATGAAAGGTATATAGACACTAATGGTTGCATATGTGATCATGCATCATGTAAATAAATAGATAAATTACCTGCGGGTATTTTTGGAATGTTTTAAAAAAATAATGAACTTTTTTTTTTTTTTTTTTTTCTTTTTTCCACAAAAAAAAGAAAAATGTAATTCAGCTCCAATTTGTTTTATTTTACCAAGGGTAACAAGAGAAATTGGATGCCAAAAGTTGTTGTGCAATTTGTCCTGAGTACACTGATACCCCATATGTGAGGGTAAACCACTGTTTGGGCCCATGGCAGAGCTCAGAAGGGAAGGAGCGCCATTTGACTTTTCAATGCAAGATTGACAGGAATTGAGATAGGACACCATGTCACATTTGGAGAGCCCCTGATGTACCTTAACAGTGGAAACCCCCCACAAGTGATATCATCTTGGAAAATAGACACCCCTAAGGAACTTATTTAGATGTTTTGTGAGAACTTTGAACCCCCAAGTGTTTCACTACAGTTTAACGCAGAGCCGTGAAAATAAAAACTCTTTTTTTTTTCCCACAAAAATTATTTTTTAGCCCCCAGTTTTGTATTTTCCCAAGGGTAACAGGAGAAATTGGACCCCAAAAGTTGTTGTCCAATTTGTCCCGAGTACGCCGATACCCCATATGTTGGGGTAAACCCCTGTTTGGGTGCACGGGAGAGCTCGGAAGGGAAGGAGCACTGTTCTACTTTTTCAATGCAGAATTTGCTGGAATTGAGATCGGACGCCATGTTGAGTTTGGAGAGCCCCTGATGTGCCTAAACAGTGGAAAACCCCCAATTCTAACGGAAACTCTAACCCAAACACAACCCTAACCCTGATCCAAACCATTTCCCTAACCACACCCCTAACCCTAATCCCAACCGTAAATGTAATCCAAACCCTAACTTTAGCCCCAGCCCAACCCTAATTGTAGCCCCAACCCCAACGCCGGCCTCTCTGACATTTCCCGGCGCCTGTGCACTGCAGTACTTTGCTCTGCCCTAAAGGCAGACAAAGTAAGCCTGCACCGGAGCCACAGCGTGAATACAAGAAGAGGACGTCATCGTAAGAAGATGGGAGGCCCCGGACCGGACCGCGACGCCAATTGGACCAGAACGAGGACTGCCCCTGTGCGAGTATAATCTAACCTCTTTTTCCTCATCTTTCAGGATACATCGGGGGCTTATCTACAGCATTACAGAATGCCTTGAGCGCGGCCGAGTGTCGGCTGATTATCGCAGCTGACATCCGGCACTATGTGCCAGGAACGGTCACGGACCGCTCCCGGCACATTAACCCCTGGCACACCGCGATCAAACATGATCGCAGTGTTTCGGGGGCATAGGGAAGCATCGCGCAGGGAGGGGGCTCCCTGCATGCTTCTCTGAGACGATCGGTACAAGGCGATGTGCTCACCTTGTACCGAGCGTCTCCTCCCTGCAGGCCCCGGATCCAAAATGGCTGCAGGGTTACTTCCGGGTCCTGCAGGGACTACTTCAGGGTCCAGAGCAGGCACTGGTAAGCAAGGAGCAGGGCACGCCAGATCGCTGATCTGACACAGTGCTCTGCAAAGTCTCAGATCAGCGATCTGTCACTATACAGTGATGTCCCCCATGGGACAAAGTAAAAAAAAATTTTTTTTAGATGTGCAAAAAAAAAAAAATAAAAAAATTGTTCCCATAAATACATTTCTTTATCTAAATAAAAAAAAACAAACATTAAAAGTACACATATTTAGTATCGCCGCGTCCGTAACGACTTGACCCATAAAACCGTCCCACTAGTTAACCATTTAGTGAACACCGTAAAAAAAAAAAAAAACGAGACAAAAAACAACGCTTTATTATCATACCGCCGAACAAAAAGTGGAATAACACGCGATCAAAAAGACACATATAAATAACCATGGTACCGCTGAAAACGTCATCTTGTCCCACAAAAAAAATGAGCTACCGTACAGCATCATCAGCGAAAAAATAAAAAAGTTAGTCCTCAGAATAAAGGAATGCAAAAAATTTTTTTTTCTATAAAATAGTTTTTATCGTATAAAAAGCGGCAAAACATAAAAAATGATGTAAGTGAGGTATCGCTGTAATCATACTGACCCGAAGAATAAAACTGCTTTATCCATTTTATCAAATGCGGAATGGTATAAACGTCCCCCCCCCACAAAGAAATTCATGAATAGCTGGTTTTTGGTCATTCTGCCTCACAAAAACCGGAATAAAAAGCGATCAAAAAAGGTCACATGCCTGAAAATGTTACGAGTAAAAATGTCAACTCGTACCGCAAAAAACAAGACCTCACATTACTCTGTGGACCAAAATATGGAAAAATTATAGGTCTCAAAATGTGGTAACGCAAAAAATATTTTTTGCAAATAAAAAGCGTCTTTTAGTGTGTGACGGCTGCCAATCATAAAAATCTGCTAGAAAACCCACTATTAATAGTAAATCAACCCCCCCCCCTTCATCATCCCCTTAGTTAGGGAAACAAAAAAATTTTTAAAAATTTATTTATTTCCATTTTCCCATTAGGGCTAGGGCTAGGGTTGGGGCTAAAGTTAGGGTTGGGGTTTGGATTACATTTACGGTTGGGATTAGGGTTAGGGGTGTGTCAGGGTTAGGGGTGTGGTTAAGGTTATGGTTGGTATTAGGGTTAGGGGTGTGTTTGAGATAGGGTTTCAGTTAGAATTGGGGGGTTTCCACTGTTTAGGCACATCAGGGTCCTCCAAACGCGACATGGCGTCCGATCTCAATTCCAGCCAATTCTGCATTGAAAAAGTAAAACAGTGGTCCTTCCCTTCCGAGCTCTCCCGTGCGCCCAAACAGGGGTTTACCCCAACATATGGGGTATTAGCATACTCAGGACAAATTGGACAACAACTATTGGGGTTCAATTTCTTTATAATATAATGAAAATTTGGGGGGGGGCCTAAAAAAAATTTTTGTGGGAAAAAAAATTAATTTTTATTTTCACGACTGTTATAAACTGTAGTGAAAAACTTGGGGGTTCAAAGCTGTCAAAACACATCTAGATAAGTTGCTTAGGGGGTCTAGTTTCCAAAATGGTGTCACTTGTGGGGGGGTTTCTACTGTTTAGGTACATCAGGGGCTTTGCAAATGCAACGTGACGCCTGCAGACCAATCCATCTAAGTCTGCATTCCAAATGGCGCTCCTTCCCTTCCGAGCTCTGCCATGCGCCCAAACGGTGGTTCCCCCCCACATATGGTGTATTAGCGTATTCAGGACAAATTGGATAACAACTTTTGGGGGTCGAATTTCTCCTGTTACCCTTGGGAAAATACAAAACTGGGGGCTAAAAAATAATTTTTGTGAAAATTTTTTTATTTTTTATTTTCATGGCTCTGCATTATAAACTGTAGTGAAACACTTGGGGGTTCAAAGCTGTCAAAACACAGCTAGATAAGTTCATTAGGGAATCTACTTTCCAAAATGGTGTCACTTGTGGGGGGTTTCAATGTTTAGGCACATCAGGGGCTCTCCAAACGCAACATGGCATCCCATCTCAATTCCAGTCAATTTTGCATTGAAAAGTGAAACGGCGCTCCTTCCCTTCCGAGTTCTGCCGTGCACCCAAACAGTGGTTTACCCCCACATGTGGGGTATCGGCATACTCAGAACAAATGGCACAACAACTTTTTGGGTCCAATTTCTTCTCTTACCCTTGGGAAAATCAAACAAATTGGAGCTGAAGTAAATATTTTATGAAAAAAAGTTAAATGTTAATTTTTTTTTAAACATTCCAAAAATTCCTGTAAAACACCTGAAGGGTTAATAAACTTCTTGAATGTGGTTTTGAGCACCTTGAGGGGTGCAGTTTTAAGAATGGTGTCACACTTGGTTATTTTCTATCATATAGACCCCCTCAAAATGACTTCAAATGTGATGTGGTCCCTAAAAAATATTGGTGTTGTAAAAATGAGAAATTGCTGGTCAACTTTTAACCCTTATAACTCCCTAACAAAAAAAAAATTTAGTGCCAAAATTGTGCTGATGTAAAGTAAACTTGTGGGAAATGTTACTTATTAATTATTTTACATTACATATCTCCGTGATTTAAGGGCATAAAAATGCAAAGTTGGAAATTGTAAAATTTTCAAAATTTTCGCCAAATTTCCGTTTTTTTCACAAATAAACGCAAGTTATATTGGAGAAGTTTTACCACTATCATGAAGTACAATATATGATGAGAAAACAATGTCAGAATCACCAAGATCCGTTGAAGAGTTCCAGAGTTATAACCTCATAAAGGGACAGTGGTCAGAATTGTAAAAATTGGCCCGGTCATTAACGTGCAAACCACCCTTGGTGCTTAAAGGTTTAAGGGTTAATATTGAGGAGGTGCAACTTCAGCGCCCACTAGGACCCTGGGTTTCTCCAGTGGTCGTTAAAGCGGTAGTCATGGTGACAGGAACCCGGTCTGTGGCCCTGGGTATCCAAGTTAAAGGGAAGGTCTTTAAAGGGGTTGTTTGAATAAAGATTGTTCGTGACGCCACTTGTGGTATTCCATCTGGAATGATCGATGCTGCTTAAAGGGGTCCACTGGGGTGATGGTACTGCAGCAGGGATGGTATGGCTTCCCACAGGTGAAGCTTAGTCCCCAGGGCTCCCAGTGTAGTAGGTAAAGATGGTAGATGGCGAAGTGCAGAAAAGAATTTAACCTTCGTCAGGCTGCATAATTTTACAACGTTAACAGGCTGCAGAGGTACAATTGTACCTATATATATATATATATATATATATATATATATATATATATTTATTTATTTGAAATTTGCCAATATATTCTGGACCAAAACTGCAGAGATGTCACGAAATTTCAGCCCTCTACGGCTTTTCGAAAAAAAAGTTATTGCAATTTTAAAACGGAGTAGTTACAATTGTACCTACTCAGCTGGACGAAGGTTAAGGACACACGGTTGCAGTCATTTTACTGGTATGATGCAGCCACAGTCCAGGGTACAGATCACAGGTGCTGATGAGGTCCAGCCAGCTTGGAAGCGATTCGGAATCCCCTTAGCTAGGTGTGGTTGAAAGCTTTCCTTACTGCGCTGTGTAGTAGTCCCTTGCTGTCTAAGGCCTCACACAAGGCCCTCACTCTCTCTCTGTCCCTTTAATTAGGACACTACCCGCATGGCAAGCAACTCAAGACTTTTTACAGGTGTCCCTGGTTGCGGCGACTCCAGGCTCTATATGTTGCTGTGCCTTCGGATGTAAGGATGGACAGGCGACTTGAAATCTCCTTCCTGCCGGTTTCTGCTGTGTGGCATACAGTTACCCCCTCATCCTTGGACTTTCTAACTTCGGTATTCTTGCGTTTCAGTGTGGAGGGAGCTCAGTTGCAGCTCTTCGCCAGCTCCTCACTTCTCCTGTGCTCCTTCCTCACACTTTTTTACAGACTGCTCTGTCTTTCTCTTTCTTTCCCAGGAGCTGCAGAACCATGTGTCTGCACGGCCTCAGCTTTCCTCACAGACTCTCTCTGACAGACTCCTCCTCACCGACTCCTCAGTCTCTGTCCCTCTGACAGACTGACAAACTCCTCCCCCAGGCCAGAATATATAGGGAAGTTACCCTGAATCCGGGTCTCGAGCTCCCCCTTCTGGCCTGGAGTCAGAACAGTGTTGTATGTACGTGATACCTGTTAAAGGGATCCTTCCTCGCTTCCAAGCATGGCATCACCCTCCCCGTGAGGAAGGCAATACCACTTAGACAGCCGAACTCCTGGGCTATCACACAACCTACGTTTTGTACGCATCTTTCCTTTTTTTTTCCCCCACTTGCAATATTCTTAGCTTGTATGTGACAACAGTCAACATGATAACTAAACTTACCTTAATTTGCAAAACTAGGGACATACTGCAAAAGAGCAAGGAAGGTCCTCCTGAACATGCAATTAATTGTTACCAGCGAAATACTCAAAATAACACTAATGAAGTCAATCTAATCCTCCAAAAATGCATTAAAAATTCACTTTTTATTGAACAATAAAAATTTAATACAAGTGGTCAGTAATGGGGAAATTTTGAGTATAAGGGGGTCAACTTATACAATGCAAAATTACATAATATTCATGTTTTTAATTAACAGTGTACATTTTAACACAGCAAAGTTTAATTTCACGTTTAGCTTATTTGGTGCCATTGTTCCGGGGGGTGGGAATATGATTTCTACATTTGTACACTTACAGGAACACATGGGCTACTTGCACAGTGAACAAGTCTGTATGATCATGTTCACACACCACCAAGAAACCTGAAGACACAAAAGAGAATAGTAAAACCAAAAACACTCAGTTTGAAAAAATGTTGCAGTAATCCGCAAGTGCTAGTAAAAGATGTAAAAAACAGGGTATTTGGTTGATACGTTTTTTGCAAAAAATGTATACTAAGCTGCTCTACCAATCTTCACGGTATACCCTTATCAGAGCAGTCCTAACTAATGTATGCAATCCCTATCTGATGTATTAAAAACCTGATCATCTGTATATAACCTGTGTGAACAGGGTTCAGAGAGGAAAAATCCATGTGTGCATACAGGGTAGAACAGCTTTTGTGCAGATAGCCCAAGAGGAGTGGTGGAACTCCCCAGTCTTGTAGACACAAGAGAACAATTATGGAAACAGGAACACATGGGCTACTTGCACAGTGAACAAGTCTGTATGATCATGTTCACACACCACCAAGAAACCTGAAGACACAAAAGAGAATAGTAAAACCAAAAACACTCAGTTTGAAAAAATGTTGCAGTAATCCGCAAGTGCTAGTAAAAGATGTAAAAAACAGGGTATTTGGTTGATACGTTTTTTGCAAAAAATGTATACTAAGCTGCTCTACCAATCTTCACGGTATATCCTTATCAGAGCAGTCCTAACTAATGTATGCAATCCCTATCTGATGTATTAAAAACCTGATCATCTGTATATAACCTGTGTGAACAGGGTTCAGAGAGGAAAAATCCATGTGTGCATACAGGGTAGAACAGCTTTTGTGCAGATAGCCCAAGAGGAGTGGTGGAACTCCCCAGTCTTGTAGACACAAGAGAACAATTATGGAAACAGGAACACATGGGCTACTTGCACAGTGAACAAGTCTGTATGATCATGTTCACACACCACCAAGAAACCTGAAGACACAAAAGAGAATAGTAAAACCAAAAACACTCAGTTTGAAAAAATGTTGCAGTAATCCGCAAGTGTTAGTAAAAGATGTAAAAAGCAGGGTATTTGGTTGATACGTTTTTTGCAAAAAATGTATACTAAGCTGCTCTACCAATCTTCACGGTATACCCTTATCAGAGCAGTCCTAACTAATGTATGCAATCCCTATCTGACGTATCAACCAAATACCCTGTTTTTTACATCTTTTACTAGCACTTGCGGATTACTGCAACATTTTTTCAAACTGAGTGTTTTTGGTTTTACTATTCTCTTTTGTGTCTTCAGGTTTCTTGGTGGTGTGTGAACATGATCATACAGACTTGTTCACTGTGCAAGTAGCCCATGTGTTCCTGTTTCCATAATTTTTCTCTTGTGTCTACAAGACTGGGGAGTTCCACCACTCCTCTTGGGCTATCTGCACAAAAGCTGTTCTACCCTGTATGCACACATGGATTTTTCCTCTCTGAACCCTGTTCACACAGGTTATATACAGATGATCAGGTTTTTAAATACATCAGATAGGGATTGCATACATTAGTTAGGACTGCTCTGATAAGGGTATACCGTGAAGATTGGTAGAGCAGCTTAGTATACATTTTTTGCAAAAAACGTATCAACCAAATACCCTGTTTTTTACATCTTTTACTAGCACTTGCGGATTACTGCAACATTTTTTCAAACTGAGTGTTTTTGGTTTTACTATTCTCTTTTGTGTCCATTTGTACACTTACAGTATAATCAGGTTACTTGAAATTTTGAATATCACGTTAACTCCCTATACTTTGAATCTCTCATAAGCTAACCACTCACATTTACTTAATAAAAATTGATTTTAATAAAGTAGCTATCTTATGGAAATCTCGTAGAGACAAATATATACTTAATACAGAAAAAAAGGTTTCTAAAGCCAGTGCTGTGGAAGAAAAGTATTATTACTGAAATTGTTGTAATTAAATGAGCCATTATTCCAAAAATATATTAAAATTACATGTTTTATTTTTAACAGCGATGCATAAATTGGGGAGATGGCGGGTCCTCTTTAAAGCAGGGGTTATGTCAACAGTACTTGTTCATACTCCGCTATATCTACCCATTTTATAAAAAGCAACTTTCAAGGAATTAAAGGGAACCCGTCATGTGAATCAGACCCAACTATAATATCAGTCATTAATGTTTTTCCTTGAAATGTGGAATTTCTGCATCCCGCCGGGAACAGTATTTTAACTAACTGTTGCTTAACCCCTTCAAGACCCAGCCTATTTTGACCTTAAAGACCTTGCCGTTTTTTGCAATTCTGACCAGTGTCCCTTTATGAGGTAATAACTCAGGAACGCTTCAACGGATCCTAGCGGTTCTGAGATTGTTTTTTCGTGACATATTGGGCTTCATGTTAGTGGTAAATTTAGGTCAATAAATTCTGCATTTATTTGTGATAAACACGGAAATTTGGCGAAAATTTTGAAAATTTCGCAATTTTCACATTTTGAATTTTTATTCTGTTAAACCAGAGAGATATGTGACACAAAATAGTTAATAAATAACATTTCCCACATGTTTACTTTACATCAGCACAATTTTGGAAACAAAATTTTTTTTTGTTAGGAAGTTATAAGGGTTAAAATTTGACCAGCGATTTGTCATTTTTACAACGAAATTTACAAAACCATTTTTTTTAGGGACCACCTCACATTTGAAGTCAGTTTGAGGGGTCTATATGGCTGAAAATACCCAAAAGTGACACCATTCTAAAAACTGCACCCCTCAAGGTACTCAAAACCACATTCAAGAAGTTTATTAACCCTTCAGGTGCTTCACAGCAGCAGAAGCAACATGGAAGGAAAAAATGAACATTTAACTTTTTAGTCACAAAAATTATCTTTTAGCAACAATTTTTTTATTTTCCCAATGGTAAAAGGAGAAACTGAACCACGAAAGTTGTTGTCCAATTTGTCCTGAGTACGCTGATACCTCATATGTGGGGGTAAACCACTGTTTGGGCGCACAGCAGGGCTTGGAAGGGAAGGAGCGCCATTTGACTTTTTGAATCAAAAATTGGCTCCACTCTTTAGCGGACACCATGTCACGTTTGGAGAGCCCCCGTGTGCCTAAAAATTGGAGCTCCCCCACAAATGACCCCATTTTGGAAACTAGACGCCCCAAGGAACTTATCTAGATGCATAGTGAGCACTTTGAACCCCCAGGTGCTTCACAAATTGATCCGTAAAAATGAAAAAGTACTTTTTTTTCACAAAAAAATTCTTTTAGCCTCAATTTTTTCATTTTCACATGGGCAACAGGATAAAATGGATCCTAAAATGTGTTGGGCAATTTCTCCTGAGTACACCAATACCTCACATGTGGGGGTAAACCACTGTTTGGGCACATGGTAAGGCTCGGAAGGGAAGGAGCGCCATTTGACTTTTTGAATGAAAAATTATTTCCATCGTTAGCGGACACCATGTCGCGTTTGGATAGCTCCTGTGTGCCTAAACATTGGCGCTCCCCCACAAGTGACCCCATTTTGGAAACTAGACCCCCCAAGGAACTTATTTAGATGCCTAGTGAGCACTTTAAACCCTCAGGTGCTTCACAAATTGATCTGTAAAAATGAAAAAGTACTTTTTTTTCACAAAAAAATTATTTTCGCCTCAATTTTTTCATTTTCACATGGGCAGTAGGATAAAATGGATCATAAAATTTGTTGGGCAATTTCTCCCGAGTACGCCGATACCTCATATGTGGGGGTAAACCACTGTTTGGGCACACGGCAGGGCTCGGAAGGGAAGGCGCGCCATTTGACTTTTTGAATGGAAAATTAGCTCCAATTGTTAGCGGACACCATGTCGCGTTTGGAGAGCCCCCTGTGTGCCTAAACATTGGAGCTCCCCCACAAGTGACCCCATTTTGGAAACTAGACCCCCCAAGGAACTTATCTAGATGCATATTGAGCACTTTAAACCCCCAGGTGCTTCACAGAAGTTTATAACGCAGAGCCATGAAAATAAAAAATAATTTTTCTTTCCTCAAAAATGATTTTTTAGCCTGGAATTTCCTATTTTGCCAAGGATAATGGGAGAAATTGGACCCCAAATATTGTTGTCCAGTTTGTCCTGAGTACGCTGATACCCCATATGTGGGGGTAAACCACTGTTTGGGCGCACGGCAGGGCTCGGAAGGGATGGCACGCCATTTGGCTTTTTAAATGGAAAATTAGCTCCAATCATTAGCGGACACCATGTCACGTTTGGAGAGCCCCTGTGTGCTTAAACATTGGAGATCCCCCAGAAATGACACCATTTTGGAAACTAGACCCCCAAAGGAACTAATCTAGATGTGTGGTGAGGACTTTGAACCCCCAAGTGCTTCACAGAAGTTTATAACGCAGAGCCATGAAAAAAAAAAAAAAAATTATTTTCTCAAAAATGATCTTTTAGCCTGCAATTTTTTATTTTCCCAAGGGTAACAGGAGAAATTTGACCCCAAAAGTTGTTGTCCAGTTTCTCCTGAGTACGCTGATACCCCATATGTGGGGGTAAATCACTGTTTGGGCACATGCCGGGGCTCGGAAGTGAAGTAGTGACGTTTTGAAATGCAGACTTTGATGGAATGCTCTGTGGGCGTCACGTTGCGTTTGCAGAGCCCCTGATGTGGCTTAACAGTAGAAACCCCCCACAAGTGACCCCATTTTGGAAACTAGACCCCCAA
This sequence comes from Ranitomeya imitator, assembly GCF_032444005.1. Taxonomy (NCBI): domain Eukaryota; kingdom Metazoa; phylum Chordata; class Amphibia; order Anura; family Dendrobatidae; genus Ranitomeya; species Ranitomeya imitator. The sequence goes on along the minus strand of NC_091283.1, from coordinate 134,991,596 downwards.
AGGAACTTATCTAGATGTGTGGTGAGCACTTTGAACCCCCAAGTGCTTCATAGAAGTTTATAATGCAGAGCCGTGAAAATAATAAATACGTTTTCTTTCCTCAAAAATAATTATTTAGCCCAGAAATTTTTAATTTTCCCAAGGGTAACAGGAGAAATTTGACCCCAAAAGTTGTTGTCCAGTTTCTCCTGAGTACGGTGATACCCCATATGTGGGGGTAAACTACTGTTTGGGCACATGCCGGGGCTTGGAATTGAAGTAGTGACGTTTTGAAATGCAGACTTTGATGGAATGCTCTGCGGGCGTCACGTTGCGTTTGCAGAGCCCCTGATGTGCCTAAACAGTAGAAACCCCCCACAAGTGACCCCATTTTGGAAACTAGACCCTGAAAGGAACTTATCTAGATGTGTGGTGAGCACTTTGAACCCCCAAGTGCTTCATAGAAGTTTATAATGCAGAGCCGTGAAAATAATAAATACGTTTTCTTTCCTCAAAAATAATTATTTAGCCCAGAATTTTTTATTTTCCCAAGGGTTACAGGAGAAATTGGACCCCAAAAGTTGTTGTCCAGTTTCTCCTGAGTACGCTGATACCCCATATGTGGGGGTAAACCACTGTTTGGGCACACGTCGGGGCTCAGAAGGGAAGTAGTGACTTTTGAAATGCAGACTTTGATGGAATGGTCTGCGGGTGTCACGTTGCGTTTGCAGAGCCCCTGGTGTGCCTAAACAGTAGAGACCCCCCACAAGTGACCCCATTTTAGAAACTAGACCCCCCAAGGAACTTATCTAGATATGTGGTGAGCACTTTGAACCCCCAAGTGCTTCACAGACGTTTACAACGCAGAGCCGTGAAAATAAAAAATCATTTTTCTTTCCTCAAAAATTATGTTTTAGCAAGCATTTTTTTAGATTCACAAGGGTAACAGGAGAAATTGGACCCCAGTAATTGTTGCGCAGTTTGTCCTGAGTATGCTGGTACCCCATATGTGGGGGTAAACCACTGTTTGGGCACACGTCAGGGCTCGGAAGTGAGGGAGCACCATTTGACTTTTTGAATACGAGATTGGCTGGAATCAATGGTGGCGCCATGTTGCGTTTGGAGACCCCTGATGTGCCTAAACAGTGGTAACCCCTCAATTCTACCTCCAACACTAACCCCAACACACCCCTAACCCTAATCCCAACTGTAGCCATAACCCTAATCACAACCCTAACCGCAACACACCCCTAACCACAACACTAACCCCAACACACCCCTAACCACAACACTAACCCCAACACACCCCTAACCCTAACCACAACCCTAAGGCTATGTGCCCACGTTGCGGATTCGTGTGAGATATTTCCGCACCATTTTTGAAAAATCTGCGGGTAAAAGGCACTGTGTTTTACCTGCGGATTTTCCGCGGATTTCCAGTGTTTTTTGTGCGGATTTCACCTGCGGATTCCTATTGAGGAACAGGTGTAAAACGCTGCGGAATCCGCACAAAGAATTGACATGCTGCAGAAAATACAACGCAGCGTTCCCGCGCGGTATTTTCCGCACCATGGGCACAGCGGATTTGGTTTTTCATATGTTTACATGGTACTGTAAACCTGATGGAACACTGCTGCGGATCCGCAGCCAAATCCGCACCGTGTGCACATAGCCTAATTCTAAAGGTATGTGCACACGCTGCGGATCCGCAGCAGTTTCCCATGAGTGTACAGTTCAATGTAAACCTATGGGAAACAAAAATCGCTGTACACATGCTGCGGAAAAACTGCACGGAAACGCAGCGGTTTACATTCCGCAGCATGTCACTTCTTTGTGCGGATTCCGCAGCGGTTTTACATCTGCTCCAATAGAAAATCGCAATTGTAAAACCGCAGTGAAATGCGCAGAAAAAAACGCGGTAAATCCGCCATAAATCCGCAGCGGTTTAGCACTGCGGATTTATCAAATCCGCAGCGGAAAAATCCGCAGAGGACCAGAATACGTGTGCACATTCCTAACCCTAGCCCTAACCCTACCCCTAACCCTACCCCTAACCCTAACCCTACCCCTAACCCTAACCCTAACCCTACCCCTAACCCTACCCCTAACCCTACCCCTACCCCTAACCCTAACCCTACCCCTAACCCTAACCCTACCCCTAACCCTAACCCTACCCCTAACCCTATTCTAACATTAGTGGAAAAAAAAAAATTTCTTTATTTTTTTATTGTCCCTACCTATGGGGGTGACAAAGGGGGGGGGGTCATTTATTATTTTTTTTATTTTGATCACTGAGATAGATTATATCTCAGTGATCAAAATGCACTTTGGAACGAATCTGCCGGCCGGCAGATTCGGCGGGCGCACTGCGCATGCGCCCGCCATTTTGGAAGATGGCGGCGCCCGGGAGAAGACGGACGGGACCACGGCTGGATCGGTAAGTATGATAGGGTGGGGGGGGACCACGGGGGGGGGGATCGGAGCACGGGGGGGGGGAATCGGAGCGCGGGAGGGGTGGAACGGAGCGCGGGGGGCGTGGAACGGAGCACGGGGGGGCTGGAATGGAGCACGGGGGGGTGGAACGGAGCACGGGGGGGGTGGATCGGAGTGCAGGGGGGGTGATTGGAGCACGGGGGGGTGATTGGAGCACGGGGGGAGCGGACACGAGCACGGGGGGGAGCGGAGCACTGGACGGAGGGGAGCCGGAGCAGTGTACCGGCCAGATCGGGGGGGTGGGGGGGCGATCGGAGGGGTGGGGTGGGGGCACACTAGTATTTCCAGCCATGGCCGATGATATTTCAGCATCGGCCATGGCTGGATTGTAATATTTCACCCGTTATAATGGGTGAAATATTACAAATCGCTCTGATTGGCAGTTTCACTTTCAACAGCCAATCAGAGCGATCGTAGCCACGAGGGGGTGAAGCCACCCCCCCTGGGCTAAACTACCACTCCCCCTGTCCCTGCAGATCGGGTGAAATGGGAGTTAACCCTTTCACCCGATCTGCAGGGACGCGATCTTTCCATGACGCCGCATAGGCGTCATGGGTCGGAATGGCACCGACTTTCATGACGCCTACGTGGCGTCAAAGGTCGGGAAGGGGTTAAAGCAAATATTGTCTCTGAATTCTTTGAAATGCATAAAAGGGATTATCCGGTCGAAAATGATAAGTCTCCAGTCGCTCCGTGTGGCTGCAAACTTAGGAGTCCGCCCAGCGCACACACACATCATTTTAGACTGGACAACCCCTTTAATACTAATTTCCTGACTTTAGAAAGTCTTGTATCTTTAGAAGTAGATGCCGTTTCTGTGCGCTCAAGCTATAAATATTGATTACTCGATATTGTAGATCACAATTCATTGTCAAACAAGCGGACAATTTGATTGTAGAACCATTTTTAATAAAAAAAAAAATGCAATTTTCCATCTTTTCTATCTGGCAACAATAGATTATGTGGATATGAAAGAGTACAGCACATGATGCTGTCATGATGAGTTAATCAACTTAATATATTAAAAGCTTACATTAACAAATACTTGGTACATTTATATACTCCAACACGGAGAAGCTATTAGTAGTAGCGCAGAAACTGGGAGAGAACACAAAAAAATAAATTTACACACGAACTTGACAATTTTAATAAATAAATATGAAGGAAGAAAACCACCATCCTCACCTTTATAATCAATTCGTCTCCTTTTGGCACTACAGGTAGTTTCATCTAAAACAGACTTGGGAGTGCAGTAGAGCAGGGGAAGCGGCTCTGCTTCAATGGTGGAGATGTCCAAGTCTTCAAGTTTCCTTTTGCTTGCACTCCAACCCTGCGCTGCCTTAATTTTTAGCTGTTGGATTATCTCATTACATTCTAAACTGAAGAAGCTTTTGTAGCCTGATGGATTTTTGTGAAGGTCAAGAACACAAGACCCTCCTTTATGCACACTTTGGACTGGGGTGCTAAAGTACTGTTCACATTCCGAAGGCGGGATGTCAACCTCGGAATGACTGTCATCTTCCTTCAGCCCAGGTTCAGCTATTAATGTTTTAGAAGGTTTCAGAACAGTAAAACTTTCTTCTTCCATTGTCTCGGCACAGTCGGGCCTTCCGTATGAATGCATGTTCTCTACTCCGGCTAAATTTTTGTCACTCATTTTTACATAACCATTTATGTCCAGTCCACAATGTGAAACCCCTACTCGTTCCCAGGTCACCAAAGGGTCCTCAGAATTAAAGCAGTATTCAGACGTATATCCTTTATTTCCTGCCTTGTTTTGCTCGTAATTTTGGAGAATGAAGTATTACATGTTATCCTCCCTGTAGGGGCGGTCAGCAATGGAGTGAAGCTTTATTCTGTCCGTTACTGCAGAGTCCAAGTTCTAAGAAATTGTCAAATACCTGAAAACAAATCCAAAGTTACCTGGAGTTTACACTTCATCTTATTCATCCAGAACAATTACAGTAAAGAGCTATACTACCAATATACAGCTCATCACTTACACAGAAAACTAGCTTTTTACATGCTCCATTAAAATCTGTAAATTGCAAACTTGAAAATTAAATATTTGTTTAATGATCTATGAAAGTAGTATAAATTAACAATATAACCCAAAAAAACAATTGCAATGGGCCACTTAACTGATTTCGTTTTCCCCCTTCGCATCATCCCACCACTTCCTGTTCTACATTTTTTAATATATTGTTCGACGCCATGAATAATGAACCTTATCACCGTTTAGGTTAAAGGGAACCTGTCACCCCCAAAATCGAGGGTGAGCTAAGCCCACCAGCATCAGGAGCTTATCTACAGCATTCTGTAATGCTGTAGATAAGCCCCCGATGTATCCTAAAAGATGAGAAAAAGAGGTTATATTATACTCACCCAGGGGCGGTCCCGGTCCGGTCCGATGGGTGTTGGTCAGGTCCGGCGCCTCCCATCTTGTCTTCATGCTGCGGCTCTGGCGCAGGCGTAGTTTGTCTGTCCTGTTAAGGGCAAAGCAAAGTACTGCAGTGCGCAGGCCTCTCTGACCTTTCCCGGTCCCATCGGATTGGACCACCCACACAGGCGAGTATAAGCTAACCTCTTTTACTCATGTTTTAGGCTTAGCTCACCTTCGATTTTGGGGGTGACAGGTTCCCTTTAATTTGATATATTAATAGTATAAACTCTTATAGTAGAATCAGCAATAGCAAACAAATTTATTTCTATAAAATTTCTTTAAGGCTGCCGTCACACCATCAGTATTTGGTACATATTTTACATCAGTATTTGTAAGCCAAAACCAGGAGTGGGTGATAAATGCAGAAGTGGTGCATATGTTTCTATTATACTTTTCCTCTAACTGTTCCACTCCTGGTTTTGGCTTACAAATACTGATGTAAAATACTGACCAAATACTGCTAGCGTGACGGCAGCCTAATGAGTTGGGAAAAGTAGATGATTTAAACTTTTGTACATTTTTAAGAAAATTAAAATTTTTCCTTTTTTTCTTTTCCTTTACGACTAGTGATGAGCGAATATACTCGTTACTCAAGATTTCTCGAGCATGCTCGGGTGTCCTCCGAGTATTTTTTAGTGCTCGGAGATTTAGTTTTTATTGCCGCAGCTGAATAATTTACATCTGTTAGCCAGCATAAGTACATGTGAGGGTTGCCTGGTTGCTAAGGAATCTCCACATGTACTTATGCTGGCTAACAGATGTAAATCATTCAGCTGCGGCAATAAAAACTAAATCTCTGAACACTAAAAAATACTCGGAGGACACCAGAGCGTGCTCGAGAAATCTCGAGTAACAAGTATATGCGCTCATCACTATGACCCATGGGTTGGGCTTCAGGGAAAGCCAAGATGGCACTAATCGGGACACTTCAGTAGGTCCCCAGCAGTCAAGGAAATCCATTGGCACCCAGTGATCTCATTGCGAGGGAAATAAGTGCAGGTACTTGCTTGCACCGGCCTCTGTACCAATTCCGCTGTCAGTAACTGACAGCAGCATCTAAATTATTAAAGGGACTGTTAGCAAAGAATGAGTGCAAATACAGGCGCTCGGTGCACCCTTGGGGTGACCATTTTAGTGCACCTCCCCAACTACATTTTTTTTTTTTTTAAAGATTTCTGTCTCTATCAAGCCAGAGATGTAACAAAAAAAAGGGAAGAGGAATAGGGGAAGAGCGTGGATTAGTGGAAAGGTGCACTTAAAGGTTTGACCATTCCAAGGGGGCACCGGGCACCTGTACCTGGTTTGAACATTCATTCCCTGTTGACAGAGTCCTTTTAAATTGCAGGGATCACATCTAGCTTCAGTCACTTTTGTTACCCTACCACAGCTGGCATTTCCTGTATGTGCAAAGACAATCAGGAATTGGTAGCGCATGTTCGCTGCGTCCAAAGTGCTGCAGTATATTGAACGCAGGTGAATCCGCGTGTGTTCATTGAACCATGTTGATTCGCCGCGTCTAAAACATTGTATAAGTGACATTTCTCTTGCAGAGACGAGAGTACGACAAGAGAAATTGACATGCTGTGGTCTGGAGAGACACGCCGCATGTCCATCTCCGCAGGTGAGCCGCAGGCGTTTATGGACACATAGTGGACATGGTATTTCTTGAAATGCTGTAACATCTGGACGCTAATATAACATGAAACCCTATGCATGGAAAACAGTACCAATATATAGAAATGTATAGACGGAGAAAATACAAATATAAAAATGTATATATATATAATAAAAAATATAAAGACCAAGTATAATATAGTAAAATGCCTTTATTAAAATAATGTAATGGGCAATAAATGGTAACAACAATATGTGCCTGTAACTGGAGGAACAATTATACAAATATATATTAGCAAAAATTAGCAATAAAATATGGACGTATAAGGAGGGAAAAATGCCAAAAATGGCTGGAGATGGAAATACTCTGCAAAGGTTTATATGGGCTACCGCAAAACTATATAAAGATTATATGTCTGCAGAAAATATATATATGAAGAAGTATGAAAAAGTAAGATCAAATAAATAAAAAAATATTTATAAAAAAATAATAAAACCAAAAAAAAGTGAGCAGTGCAAGATAAAAATGTACATATATATATATATGATAAAAAATAAAAGATAAGATCACTTGCACTGCTCACTTTTTTTTGGTTTTATTATTTTTTTATAAATATTTTTTTATTTAATTATTTGATCTACATAGTTCATTTTATTGAGTAATTATTGCTCAGTTGTTCACTTAATTGGTTGCACATTCATAATTTCACTTTTTTCACATCATTTATTCTTACACATCTTTTATATATATACAGCATTTGTCCACTTTTTTTGTAATTCATACTTCTTCATATATATTTTCTGCAGACATATAATCTTTATATAGTTTTGCGGTAGCCCATATAAACCTTTGCAGAGTATTTCCATCTCCAGCCATTTTTTGGCATTTTTCCCTCCTTATACGTCCATATTTTATTGCTAATTTTTGCTAATATATATTTGTATAATTGTTCCTCCAGTTACAGGCACATATTGTTGTTACCATTTATTGCCCATTACATTATTTTAATAAAGGCATTTTACTATATTATACTTGGTCTTTATATTTTTTATTATATATATATACACATTTTTATATTTGTATTTTCTCCGTCTATACATTTCTATATATTGGTACTGTTTTCCATGCATAGGGTTTCATGCTATATTAATATACCGAATGGTCTGCCATTCACCCGTTAAGTAGTGGTCCCCTCCATTTTCTCCACGGGTTTTACCTGGACACATATATAAGTTATTGGGCTTATTCAACGTATTTTGCTTATTGATTGTCCGCTACTTTTTTCTCCCAACATCTGGACGCTGCGGGTTGGATGATGCACAGGTAGGGGGCATCCAACCTGCAGCGTTTACTGATTGTCTGCACATAACAGAGGTGGCACTTGCTTTGTATGGAAGGAGCTCAGCTCCCGAGCCCATACCCTTGCACATAGTCCCCAACGCACAGTTACATCAATATGCAAGAAGAAAAAAAAAAAAGCTCCTGATATGCATGTCGGGCTATGTCCACTTAGCTTCCTACTTTTTCCTCTAGAATTTTCCTCAATTACATGGAAATTAGTAGAAAAATAGCTTTTTGAGCTAGTGAATCTAACCCAAAAGGTTTTATCTCACATGTTTAGAGAAAATGTATGTTTTTTTGCATTCAGGTGGGATGTAAATAAATCTATCTAGGGAAGACCTTTGTTAGTGCAAGGGGTGTGCCGGGACCGTGTAATACTCCACTTCCTTCTATTGTGTTGATACGGTTGTAGTTTATGTGAAGTATGTGCATGTTGCTTTTCCCTACCGTGAATATTTAATAATGCTGCTATATGCATAATGTAATGCACATATTTGCTATAGGGTGTGTTTGTTAATAGGAAAAGCATAGTACTCGTTTCTAGCCACTAGATGGGGCATTTTAGTAGAAGTAATAGAGCAGAGTACAGTTAAACATAGTAGGGGTCAGCTGCAGCTAAGACCACGACCCCCAGGAAGAAGCTACGTTGCTCATCCTCCTCACGGCAATCCCTCTATCAGTAGGTATGCATATGGCTTTATTATCTCGCCCATGAACTCTTTTTGCATTACCCCTATGTGAGTATATTGGAATTTCTGATTCATCCCTATAATGCACTGACACTTTACTCTTTTTCCACTTGGTAACCATATAGTTACTACAGCCTTATACTCATTTGTTACTTTGGGATTACTTACAGGCTTATTTTTATGGCCATATATTGATAGACTTCATTATCCCTCTGTATGCACTAGCATTATAACCTCTTATCCTTGGTCATTTCGGACCTCGTTTGTATTTTCTGATATTTTCCAGTAGCAACAGTCTCATTCATTTTGTAGTCACTGACCTCTATAATCCAGAGCCTGCTGTTGCATGTACATTTATTATAATTATTCTCTTATATGTGTATACTGTGATATGGAATATGGATTGCTCTGAGTCCACCCTGCCGTATTTTCACCTCCCTTGTTGTATGTATACTTGAACATTATTTATCTTTTTTTGTCTTTTAATTGTTACCAATAAAATTTCCTTAAATTTTACTTTTGGTTTGTTACTTCCCTTTTGCTTTGGGTATATGCAGCTAAGACAGGGAGGATTTCCTGATTTGAATCAATTGGGCCAGGGTGCCCAAACCACCTGCATGGGCTTAAGTGCCCGGAATTATAGCAGTGGCCACGCAACATTCATTAAGAGAGAAGCCCAGCCATCCACAGCATAGGGCTTGATCAGCAGTAGGCCAGTACAGCAACAAGCAAGGAGACTAAAAGCAGAAACCGTGACAGGACGGGGACGCAGGTAGCTCCAGTATGTGGCAGCTTATAGTATGGGCAGATGCCCTCAGAACCAGGTCAAAACTGCTGAGGGAGCTCAGATGCAGTGAGATTGGACCGGAAGTGCGCTGTGTCTTCACAAAGTAGAGTACAGATGGATAGATCACTCGCCTAGTGGCCACTAACTTCAGAGGCTGATAATCTCGTCTATCTGTAGCAGAGCTGAATTGGGAGGACGCTGAGGAACAGCGCGGTATGGTCCGACCCGGGTATGTGCTGTGAGACAAAGGAAAGTGCAGGGAAAGAGGCTGCAGCCCCTGCCGTTCCGCAGATACTGCACAGGCGGCGTACATGCCTAGGTATGTCTGTAGCTTCTTAGCGTCCTGTCGTTCCCGCAGGAACAGGAAACCTAAACTGAGGAGGAAAGGCGGACCGCCCCCTTTTATCTTTCTGTAGGTTTCCTGTTCCTGTGGGGCGGATCCCTCTCTCCTGTAGGGTGCTGTCGTGGCGAGGGGTAAAACCTATTGTAAATGCTGTGAAAAATATGGATGTGCTGTGTAAAGAAAATAGTAATGTTGAAAAGGACTGTGTCTCAATCTGTGCAACATTGTCTAAAGGGAGCCTACAGCAGGGCAGGGGAGACCCTGACGGGGCAGAACGTGGAGCCACAGGTATGCAAAATAATGGACATTATTTTAATGTGATGGGAGGCCAGGGCTCAAAGGCCCCGGTGTCCTCGGCCATGACTGCGACCCTGGCCCTCCCTCATATTAGGATTAGAAAGATCAGGGTCTCCAAAATTCAATCTCCTTGATTTATTTTTTTTCCAGCCTAGGAAGGCCCTTACAATATTTGTGAAAATTTATCAAGTTAAATTTGCCTGTATTCTGACACAATTTGAACTTTTGTGACAGTAGTGTATAATCGGGTCCTTTCGTCAAACTCAATCTGACAGGTGCCCTGCCCCTATCAAAGTGTATTAAAGTGTGTAACCTCGCCCCTCCCCTGTCTGACAGCTGGTAGCCAGCTGTCCCTCCTTGACTGATTTCCCCTTTAGATATAGTTTGATATTGTTAATTTGATTCTGGGATAACACCAAGCTGTTTATTTTTATATCCGATTAGATTTTCATTTTATACGTAACAGCGAGCTTGCTTCTGTAAGCTATATTTTATTAACAGTGTACACATATAGTGCAGACTGCTATGTGAAAAGCATTTCTCATTTTACATCTCATAAACTACAGTCAGAGTTTTCACATGTTATTCATCATCATTAACAGGTCACCTCATTTACACAAACAGAAAAGACAGATTAACTAATTGCTACCAGACCGAAACAACAAAAACCAGATGTACTGTGCAAACACAGTAGTGCTTAAAATATTTATTCACACATTCCTAACCTACAGGAAAGCCACAGAAAAAAAACACATTTTAAGATAGCTGTAACTAATTTAAAATATTTATTGTCACATGCCACCCAGAAAGGTTAATAATAATAATAATAATAATCTTTATTTATATAGCACCAACATATTCCGCAGCGCTTTACAGTTTAAGTCAATAAACAAGCATGACGGAAGTAACAAAAAAAAAAAAAAAACAGATGTGGAAGCAGGCAGAGAGGCTTAAAATATTTATTGTCACATAACACAACTACAGGAAAAGCCACATTATAAGACAGTTTAATTGTTAGCACATCTTAGCTAACAATGGGGGTTGTGTCCTGGTCAGACATTTAGATCAACGAAGGTGGCCAAGACATACATTTTTGTTGAATCTGATAACGACGGTCTGAACAACGGTTTAAGCTTGAAAATTTTGATGCCATAAAATCTGATACGATTCTATCATTATTCCGCAAGTTAGAAGTGAAGCACTGTAAAACCTTCTTGAATGTTAACCCACGCACTAAATGGTGTAATACATATATGCAATAATGTCCGCATACACGACTATACATATCTTGGATTTGGACGTCTTGATAACAATAAGAGTCACAATTCTTGTTCAGGAATGTCACAAAATCGCGTGGAAAGATAATATTGTCCGCACGAAAGCCATAACTATCAAAAAATATGCCCGTCTTATCGCAGAGTACGATTAATACCCAGTGACGTCTGGCTTGATTCGCCGGGTCTGTATTCACGATATATGCCGCGGGTCTCTGAGTCACTCTTTCTTCCGGAAGCAAATCACATGGAAACACACCGGCGAATATGCGGTCTGTATAATTATCGGCCCTCAATACCGCTGTAAGCTGCAGACTGTCCATCGTTAATTAAAATCGTACAAGATCTCTCGCCTATTATTAATTTCAAGAATGGTGTGGTTGACTGCAAAAACAATCATATTTATCGTGTGGGGTGTCGCTAGCGCAAAGCGGACTGCAGCACGCAGGTTACCTGTTTTAGTGAGCGAGAAATGGCCTCCAGGCTCTTGATCAGGCGATAAATCAAAAGCAAATAGCATGAATCCAGACATAAATTCTTCACGATCTATCGCCATGGCGCAATCAGCCTTTTGCTTGCCAGATATATGGGCAAGCGCCATATACTCTCTGATGGCTAAATCATTAAAATTAGGATTATAAGGTCTCGCGGGTATCTGCTGGCCGTCCAGATATAATGCCGCGTGGTTGACGTGGTAGTGGTGAAAGTCCAGTGGGTTTTTTGTATAATAACCGCTGAAGGCCTCATTATCTACAAACCCCAATATAACAGTTTTTGGTATCTGGCCTAGGAAGAGGTTCTCGTGGTTCATGATCCGTGCCCCTGCGGCGATGCTGTACACTTTCAGGCATGTTCGGTCAATAGCGTACTTAGCTGTTGCGGATAGGAGGGCCTGGGTGTGACCGATTCGGACAGCCGGAGATACCTGCACTCTTTTCACATAGAGAGCCGCCTGCGAGATTTGCACCTTCAGCGGCTCGGCTTCTGCGGACATGAGGCAGAAAGTATCCTTATTTCTTGATAGCTTAACCTTAAGGTCAAGGCCATTCAATATTAACTTTGGTTGATTAAATATATCCCCAAAAATGGGCCCCAAGAGGTCGATTGGTTTTGAGCGAGAAGCGGCACTGGCTCTTTTGATAAACCCAGCATTTGCGTCATCCAAGCGCCTGTCATTATGATGCCCCGCAGTATCTTTATAGAAGAAACCGGCTGTAAATTGTGATGCCAGCGTCTGTGAACTGTAATTTAAAAGGGTCTCTATGTACGCTCTATAGCTGTAGAGAGTGTCTGATTGTGAGATAAGCCGGTCTCCCAGAGTAATATCGACCTGGTTAAAAAGAGTGGCTAGAGGGTAGTTTATGAGCGCCACACGCGCACCATTGGCGATAGCCGTATTATCTTGCTTCACGATGCGACAGCTTATGTACAGCAGCGTGTTGTTCAGATCATAATAATAATCGCCGCTACCAGATATGTAAAATTCCAACGGTCCATTGTCTGACAGAGCCGCAACCGGCTGCACTTCTACAAATAGAGATTTCTCTATACTTGTTTGGGTCGGGGGTACATCAAAAATATCCAGTTCAGATTTTGCGCACTCTACAGAAGCGTCATGCAGGAAAGCCATGATAACTGATTAGAATATGTCATCCGCAGAGCGTCTTACTCGTTTCTGACGGGTGCGTCTCTTGGATGTAGTTTTATTCATGAGCATCGGCGGTAAAGGCGGGCAAGCGCGCCCCTTTCTTTTTTGTGCTTTTTTAGCGACATAAATTATCCCAGATCAGTCTTGCTGAGATGGTGTATTTATCCTTTTCATAAGGGCCGTCGAGGCTGTCGTGACGGCGTCCGAAGCGATGTTCCGGACCGCCGTCTTAACGTGTGGTTTTACTAATTCTAAGCCTCTTCTGAAAAGTGGCACGGTGCGGTGAAATAAGCCTTTAAATATCCCGGCCAGGCCAGAGCCATACATGTACTCGCTCCGGCGGAACACCTCTAGCCCGTGCCCCGACTGGGCAGTATAGTAGCGGGCATAAACAGCGGGATCTCTATACACCCTTTGAGACACCATTTTATTGTGTCAATACTGTCGAGGTCTAAAATGTAATCGCACTATACACTTGCCGAATCTGAATTTTACCGGCATACCCTGGTCCGACATGACTGTAATGTTTATGGAGTCAAAGTGTTTGCACAGCGGTATGTAATCAGGATGCGAGTAGCGCACCGTGACAATATCATTATCATCGCCGCTAACTTCTACTGTTCGTAACAGTTGAACGTAACTGTCCCCTACAAGCTGATGCTGAATTACATTAGTGTATACAAAAAGCGAATAAAAACCAGCCTCTGAATCGGGGTAAAAGCGGCAATTCCACGGCATTAAAGCAACGGGGGAGTCATCGACGGTCTGTAGTCCGAAAATAAATTTTAGCTTAGTACCCAGAGCAAACTGTATAGGGGCTGGGTCGGGCAGGATCACCTCTCGGAGTAGCTCATCATACCGTATTCTCTAGGCAGGCGTGGATAAATACAGCGCTTCTATTCGGGCATTGACCGCGCCAACTAGATTATGAATGGTCGAGTAAAATCCTGATTTTATGTGATACTGTTCTAACGGTTGGTCGTGTTGGTCAAAAGCCTCAAACGTGTTCCACGTATGGGGGTACTGTATTTCCGTTAACGCCACCTCATAATCTGCTGTAAGATGAACGGCCCTCGCTAACTTGGTATTGTAGTCCGATATGGTGTTATCGGGGTAGATTTTAATTGTGGAATTACTGGGTAATGTGACGAAAAACGAACCCGCTTCCATGGTTATATATCTGTCAACTCCGAAGCCGGGATCCAACTATTGAATTTTTCGGGATACCCCAGCCATTTGACGAAGCAGTGACTCACACCCCTGACACGGTTTTTTCTCAAAATCTTTTCTACTCTGTAGACACGATTCTCATCCATAGGTATTTTTTGCAGCTCTTCCTTATAAAATGACCCCTCTACAGCCTCGCCAGCTAAATCACTGATTTTATAAAAGAGGTTTATGAAATTTATTGGAGACTGCGGTAATTTAAAAAAATCTCTTCGCTGTACGACTTTTTATAGCCCTTACAGAAGGTCCCCTTATAGCGCGATATTCTGACACGATCTCCAACCTTTCAAGACGGTTTAATCGCTTTATTAGTAATAGTAGAACTGTAAATATTGCGCCAGATTTGCATCGCGTTTTTCTCTGTCACAGTCGCGGGGCTACAGCGGATCGTTGAGTGGTACGTATGGTTGTAGCTATGCACCAAATCCGGTAAAATATCAATATACCTAAAGGTATTATGCTGCGTAAGATAGCGCCACATACGGGTTTTTAATGTGCGATTAAAGCGCTCTATCATAGTGGCCTTTACATCATTGTTTGTAAAAAAGTGATGAATATTATGCATATTACATAGTTGCTTGAGTGGTGAATTTATAAATTCTTTGCCGCGATCCGTCTGCAATTTCTTCGGCATGCGCTTATCATTTTGAAATATTAATTCGAACGATCTGGCGACGGCTGCACCGGTCTTGTTTGATAAGGCCACGCACCATGCGTATCTCGATAGAGTATCAATCACCGTCAGGATATATTTGACATTATCATTTTCCCTTGAATAGTCAATTAAACTTACGAGATCCGCCTGCCACTGCGCATCAATGTCCGAGATGTAAATTTTATTTGTCAAAAGGCATTTTCTAGCAGGCTTGTGTAGCATGTAGGCGTCTTGCTTATTCAGCCAAGCAATCACATCAGATTTCTTTATTCCGCGCTCTCGTGTCGCTCTAAATAATTTGTCAATTCCGCAGAACGACCCGGGTGCTTTAGGGCTAAAATATTGTCTCTCTAATATGTGGTCATACGAATTAGACGCCATGATTGATTAAAATGATTGTGACTCGGTGATCAATAACCGCCTGCTTCTTTCAGAAATTCAGCTGTATAAAATTTCCTGTTTTAATCCGGCTATATCATAGTAACATAGTAACATAGTTAGTAAGGCCGAAAAAAGACATTTGTCCATCCAGTTCAGCCTATATTCCATCATAATAAATACCCAGATCTACGTCCTTCTACAGAACCTAATAATTGTATGATACAATATTGTTCTGCTCCAGGAAGACATCCAGGCCTCTCTTGAACCCCTCGACTGAGTTCGCCATCACCACCTCCTCAGGCAAGCAATTCCAGATTCTCACTGCCCTAACAGTAAAGAATCCTCTTCTATGTTGGTGGAAAAACCTTCTCTCCTCCAGACGCAAAGAATGCCCCCTTGTGCCCGTCACCTTCCTTGCTATAAACAGATCCTCAGCGAGATATTTGTATTGTCCCCTTATATACTTATACATGGTTATTAGATCGCCCCTCAGTCGTCTTTTTTCTAGACTAAATAATCCTAATTTCGCTAATCTATCTGGGTATTGTAGTTCTCCCATCCCCTTTATTAATTTTGTTGCCCTCCTTTGTACTCTCTCTAGTTCCATTATATCCTTCCTGAGCACCGGTGCCCAAAACTGGACACAGTACTCCATGTGCGGTCTAACTAGGGATTTGTACAGAGGCAGTATAATGCTCTCATCATGTGTATCTAGACCTCTTTTAATGCACCCCATGATCCTGTTTGCCTTGGCAGCTGCTGCCTGGCACTGGCTGCTCCAGGTAAGTTTATCATTAACTAGGATCCCCAAGTCCTTCTCCCTGTCAGATTTACCCAGTGGTTTCCCGTTCAGTGTGTAATGGTGATATTGATTCCCTCTTCCCATGTGTATAACCTTACATTTATCATTGTTAAACCTCATCTGCCACCTTTCAGCCCAAGTTTCCAACTTATCCAGATCCATCTGTAGCAGAATACTATCTTCTCTTGTATTAACTGCTTTACATAGTTTTGTATCATCTGCAAATATCGATATTTTACTGTGTAAACCTTCTACCAGATCATTAATGAATATGTTGAAGAGAACAGGTCCCAATACTGACCCCTGCGGTACCCCACTGGTCACAGCGACCCAGTTAGAGACTATACCATTTATAACCACCCTCTGCTTTCTATCACTAAGCCAGTTACTAACCCATTTACACACATTTTCCCCCAGACCAAGCATTCTCATTTTGTGTACCAA
Organism: Ranitomeya imitator; assembly: GCF_032444005.1. Taxonomy (NCBI): domain Eukaryota; kingdom Metazoa; phylum Chordata; class Amphibia; order Anura; family Dendrobatidae; genus Ranitomeya; species Ranitomeya imitator. The sequence continues at coordinate 134,975,178 of NC_091283.1, read as the reverse complement.
CCTCTTGTGCGGCACGGTATCAAACGCTTTGGAAAAATCGAGATATACCACGTCCAATGACTCACCGTGGTCCAGTCTATAGCTTACCTCTTCATAAAAACTGATTAGATTGGTTTGACAGGAGCGATTTCTCATAAACCCATGCTGATATGGAGTTAAACAGTTATTTTCATTGAGATAATCCAGAATAACATCCCTCAGAAACCCTTCAAATATTTTACCAACAATAGAGGTTAGACTTACTGGCCTATAATTTCCAGGTTCACTTTTAGAGCCCTTTTTGAATATTGGCACCACATTTGCTATGCGCCAGTCCTGCGGAACAGACCCTGTCGCTATAGAGTCACTAAAAATAAGAAATAATGGTTTATCTATTACATTACTTAGTTCTCTTAGTACTCGTGGGTGTATGCCATCCGGACCCGGAGATTTATCTATTTTAATCTTATTTAGCCGGTTTCGCACCTCTTCTTGGGTTAGATTGGTGACCCTTAATATAAGGGTTTTCATTGTTTCTTGGGATTTCACCTAGCATTTCATTTTCCACCGTGAATACCGTGGAGAAGAAGGTGTTTAATATGTTAGCTTTTTCCTCGTCATCTACAACCATTCTTTCCTCACTATTTTTTAAGGGGCCTACATTTTCAGTTTTTATTCTTTTACTATTGATATAGTTGAAGAACAGTTTGGGATTAGTTTTACTCTCCTTAGCAATGTGCTTCTCTGTTTCCTTTTTGGCAGCTTTAATTAGTTTTTTAGATAAAGTATTTTTCTCCCTATAGTTTTTTAGAGCTTCAATGGTGCCATCCTGCTTTAGTAGTGCAAATGCTTTCTTTTTACTGTTAATTGCCTGTCTTACTTCTTTGTTTAGCCACATTGGGTTTTTCCTATTTCTAGTCCTTTTATTCCCACAAGGTATAAACCGCTTACACTGCCTATTTAGGATGTTCTTAAACATTTCCCATTTATTATCTGTATTCTCATTTCTGAGGATATTGTCCCAGTCTACCAGATTAAGGGCATCTCTAAGCTGGTCAAACTTTGCCTTCCTAAAGTTCAATGTTTTTGTGACTCCCTGACAAGTCCCCCTAGTGAAAGACAGGTGAAACTGCACAATATTGTGGTCGCTATTTCCTAAATGCCCAACCACCTGCAGATTTGTTATTCTGTCAGGTCTATTAGATAGTATTAAGTCTAAAAGTGCTGCTCCTCTGGTTGGATTCTGCACCAATTGTGAAAGATAATTTTTCTTGGTTATTAGCAGAAACCTGTTGCCTTTATGGGTTTCACAGGTTTCTGTTTCCCAGTTAATATCCGGGTAGTTAAAGTCCCCCATAACCAGGACCTCATTATGGGTTGCAGCTTCATCTATCTGCTTTAGAAGTAGACTTTCCATGCTTTCTGTTATATTTGGGGGTTTGTAACAGACCCCAATGAGAATTTTGTTACCATTTTTCCCTCCATGAATTTCAACCCATATGGACTCGACATCCTCATTCCCTTCGCTAATATCCTCCCTTAAAGTGGACTTTAGACTTTATCGTGATTGTGCCAATACATGCAATAATTGTCTGTATGGGTGTGATCTGGGTGTTAACAGAAGGCGTGTGGCGGGGCGTAACTGGGTGTGTTTCTGGGTGTTAACAGCTGGCTTGTTTTCTGACACTCGGGATAAATACAACTGTCTGTACCACTGCACTACACCAGACATCCACCAGAAGCCAGACTAGACTAACAGCAGAGCTATTCTAAATGTAAGTATATAAGACAGTTTTTAATAAGTTAGTATTATACTGATAGCTGCTTTGTTTTAATAATTTAACTGCACATTTATTATGACAATTTGTGTAATACAGTAGTTAATAGCTGTTAATACGCCTAACTAGCGTACTTACTTATTACCTATGTTTTGTTTAACACAGACATATTTATACAGTAGGTGCATATTTAGTTGCGCTGTATAATATAGTTTTACTGCATAAACCATATTTGTGGTGAAATTAATATAGAAAGACTTATCCGTATTACCTATGATTTGCTTATTATTCGCAGGTGGCTAATTATATTTAACTATGCATCTCTAAAACCATAATTAAGGCTGTTATTTGTTTAATAAGTTAGTATTATACTGATAGTAAGCTGCATTATTTGTTTTAATAATTTAACTGCACATTTATTATGACATAATTTGTGTAATACAGTAGTTAATAGCTGTTAATACACCCTAACTAGCTTACTTACTTATTACCTATGTTTTGTTTAACACAGACATATTTATAGTCATATTTATACAGTAGGTGCATATTTAGTTGTGCTGTATAATATAGTTTTACTGTATAAACCATATTTGTGGTAAAATTAATATAGAAAGACTTATCCGTATTACCTATGATTTGCTTAGTATAAACATATTTATACACGGGGCGCAGTTTTATTTGTTGGGGTATATGAATGAGTTTGTCTGTGTTGTAAAATTAATATAGATAGCGCAAAAAATTTACACAGAATTTATTTTAGATGGAATCCCAAAATTTTTCGGCTTTTTCTGACCAAGTTGAGGATTCGGTATTAGGTATGTTTCAAGCTTTATATAAATGCATCTGTTAGTGTGCCATTCTAAGTAAGGGCTGTTTTGTATATTATTTTTATATCGCTTTATTCTTTCTTGTTTAAGATGAATTTATCAGGAACATCCCCAATGATTTTTTAAACAGCTTCAGCGTGCCTGCTCTGGAGTGTGATACACCTGGAGCTGAGTATAGTAACACTAATGAAGCTGCCGCAGCTGTATGGGATTTGTCGCAAGACATCATAGGTGCGGTGTGTGTGTGTGTGTGTGTGTGTGTGTGTGTGTGTGTGTGTGTGTGTGTGTGTGTGTGTGTGTGTGTGTGTGTGTGTGTGTGTGTGTGTGTGTGTGTGTGTGTATATATATATATATATATATATATATATATATATATATATATATATATATATATATATATATATATATATATATATATATATATATATATATATATATATATATATCGTATATACTCGAGTATAAGCCGAGATTTTTGGGCTGAAAGTGCCCCCCTCGGCTTATACTCGAGTCACGGTAGCGGTGGGGTCGGCAGGTGAGGGGGTGAGGGCGCTGAGGTATACTTACCTAGTCCCAGCGATCCTCGCGCTGTCCCTGCCGTCCCACGGGCTTCGGCGCTGCAGTTTCTTCCTCTCTTCAGCGGTCACGTGGGACCGCTCATTACAGAAATGAATAAGCGGCTCCACCTCCCATAGGGGCGGAGCCGCTTATTCATTTCTCTAATCAGCGGTAACGGTGACCGCTGATAGAGAAAGAAGCTGCAGCGCCGAAGACAGGAGGGGACAGCGCGAGGATCGCCAGGACTAGGTGAGTATAGCATATTCACCTGTCCTCGTTCCAGCCGCCGGGCGCCGATCCATCTTCCCGGCCGGCGCCTCCATCTTCCCGGCGTCTCTGCTCTCTGACTGTTCAGGCAGAGGGCGCGATGACGCATACAGTGTGCGCGGCGCCCTCTGCCTGATCAGTCAGAGCAGAGACGCCGGGAAGATGGAGGCGCCGGAACGAGACGCCGGGAGCTGCAATCAAGGGAGGTGAGTATGTGTTTTTTTTTCTTTATTGCGGCAGCGGCGGCACAAATTTATGTGGAACATCTATGGGGCACAGTGAACGGTGCAGAGCACCGTATATGGCACATCTATGGGGCACAGTGAACGGTGCAGAGCACCGTATATGGCACAGCACAGCTATGGGGTACAGTGAACGGTGCAGAGCACCGTATATGGCACAGCACAGCTATGGGGCACAGTGAACGGTGCAGAGCACCGTATATGGCACAGCACAGCTATGGGGCACAGTGAACGGTGCAGAGCACCGTATATGGCACAGCACAGCTATGTATGGGGCACACTGAACGGTGCAGAGCACCGTATATGGCACAGCACAGCTATGGGGCACAGTGAACGGTGCAGAGCACCGTATATGGCACAGCTATGGGGCACAGTGAACGGTGCAGAGCACCGTATATGGCACATCTATGGGGCACAATGAACGGTGCAGAGCATCGTATATGGCACAGCTAGGGGGCACAATGAACGGTGCAGAGCACTATATGGTTCACACCTATGGGGAAATATGAACGGTGCAGAGCACTATATGGCACAGCTATGGGGAAATAATGATCTATTTTTATTTTTGAAATTCACCGGTAAATGCTGCATTTCCACCCTAGGCTTATACTCGAGTCAATAAGTTTTCCCAGTTTTTTGTGGCAAAATTAGGGGGGGGTCGGCTTATACTCGGGTCGGCTTATACTCGAGTATATACGGTATATACGGTATATATATATATATATATATATATATATATATATATATATATATATATATCTTTTAAGTATTTAGACGTGTAAATATATATTAATTCTTTACAGATGTCGACATGTTTCCAGAACTAATAACCTCGGAACACAATCAGATGCCTGTTGAGGAACGGTTGTACCAGACCCCCACACCGAGAAACAGCCCTGTTTCTAGAGCCCCTAAAAAACCGCGAGGACCGGAGGGCAAGAAAGGAAAAAGTAGCAATCATGTGAAAACTCGTTTTTGCACAGACGCTGTGAGAAAATCCCCAATCGCCGCTACTAAGACCTATATCTTTATTTATAGCTTGTAAAGTGAAGCCTAGGAGAATTGTATACACAAAAGAGAATATACCGCTGCTAATGGAGAACCTCACAGAAGCTCCAGAATCCGCCACGGCAATCATTCACCACACATCGCTAGCCCGTAAGTGTATATTTTGGCATACCTGCACAGTCTCTGTGTAATCAATGATATACGGGCTTCGCCAATGAGAACCTGACCCCCACACATATCTGACACATGTATCATCTTTCCCGCAGCTAGGCGCAGCGACATGCGCTGGTCTCGCACATATCTGACCCATGTATAATCTTTCCTACAGCTAAACACAAAGTCATGAGAAAACGCCACCAGCACCACTACAGATCACCGAGAATGGCGCAGCACCAGTGTGGACGGCAATACAGTCGGCTAATGGACCTGTTAGAACAACCCCGGTATCATCGATCTGTGTGGTGGAGGGCGCAGGAAACCCTGTGCCGGTGGACCAGCGTGAAATACTCCATTCAAGTGCCTGACAGCCATCGACCAGCAGTGTGAATGACCCGGCGCGACTATATCCAGAAGTGGTAGAGGCACCCCGAAAACATAAGCGAAAAACAAAGCATATTACAGAGCCAGCAAGCACATCCAGCGCCGTGGGTGCCGCAGCTCCGCTGGCTGGTGAAGCGTTTGATCACGCGATTGATCAGCTAGCTGATGGTAAGCAATCATCCGTAGAACCGCTCATTATACGCGTGGCACACACTATGCAACCGCCCGCTGCATGTCTAACTGTACCTGCTAATTCCTCTGGGGCCGGCCCCTCAGGAGCCTCTAATTTGGGTGACATATCTCATGTCTGTGTATCTAACTCTGTTAATGTTAAGAAACGGTTAAAGAGGTCGTTACCAGCGGATGTGTGTAAAAAGCCACGGATTCAGGCGGCATCTACAAATCTGCTGCATGAATCCATCGGCTGGGGCCCTGCTGAAATGTCTGTGTTCCAGGAACAGTTCAGCCGCTACTTACGCTACAAACTCTGGGCCCCGAAAATAATGTTTTTTTGTGATACTTTTGAAAAATTATCATCAACACAAATCCCAACACATGCTAATAAGGTCGAACTATCCACACTCCGGAACCTGCAACTGGATGGCGAGATAACAACTACAGCGACCCCATCATGACTGAAAATGGGCGGCTACGGCATGTATAAACTGCCTAAACCCGCACTACCCAGGCATAATAGGGCTAGAGTTATAAAGAGGACTCTAAAATTGTTGGTCAGCGCTAGACAGGCGCTATGCGCTAGGAGGCGTCATGGTGGCATGTGTCCTGCATTACCTCTACAGACACCCCAGCTGTCGTCACAAGAGTCAGAACAGCATTCACATAGCCGAGACAACTCTGCAGATGCCGCGCCTGCATCTACGCAAAATTCACAAGCCTCAGACGCTGGCGCTGTCGCTGATGGTAATGTGCGGAGCCCCGATCATACAGTATTTTTTCAACACATCTATCATCATCAAAGGGCCCTCCGCAATTTCAACGGCCATATACATACACATCATTTTAGATTTGTAAATTTGGAGCGTGTACGATCATTTGTAGAGGGCTTGAATATTGTTCATGAAGGCATTCAGGCATTACTGGATAGAATCATCAGGGACATTGAACCTGGCGACTTTGTACAGTTAAGGCTTGATGCCAGCGATACTTTAGACCCTATTTTCACTACAAAACAAACCCGTGAAGATTTTAATTCTGAATCTTTTTTAAATGCCGTTGCCAGCACACTTCAAAGTAACGCTGAATGCATATCATCCAATTCGCTAAAGCTAGTCACGATCATTAAAAACCGACGCGGTGGTGCAAAAAGGCGCTTGAAATCTATGGCGAGCAGTCGGATCATTAAACAAAAGAGGCAATGGCTGTATGATTTTAACAATTACACAACAAATCTGTGTTTGGCTGCTAGTGTGTGCACCCTGATGGACGACACGGCTGTCGCTGATGCTGTTTTACTGAGCCGCTCTAAAAACATACACGCAGCACTGGGCATCCCTGATGGGCAATTAGTGAGTTTTAGCGACATTCCGGCATTTGAAAAATATTTGGGGGTCACCATTAAAGTACTGTACTATAGTCAGGGCGATTGGCGTTACTTTCAGAGCGACAATACAGCTAATGGTAAAACAGTATTCATATTGTTCCATGATAATCACTACTACAGTATCAAAAATATGAAGGGTTTTATCGGGGCTGATTACTTTTGTGAGCTCTGCAATTCAGTGTTTCACCACAAAACCATCATTCCTGCCAGTATTTTTGTAAAGCCTGTCAGAGAGAGAATTGTGTAGAAAGCAGTGCCGACCAGCAGGCCAGGTGCCGTTTGCAGAGTTTATTGCCGCTCGAGCGCGTGTTTAGATCATCACACACAATTGGCTGTAGGCGACCCAGCATTCTGCAGGCTTAAAACATTTTGTGATAAATGCAACCATTTTGTTCTCAGAAATAGCGAAACAGAGCATAAATGTAATGGTTTGCGCTGTCCTGTATGTCGCAGACATATAAATAAATTCGATGCCCATCTTTGTTACATGCGGAAGTATGTAGCACAGGATGAGTCAGATTGTTATGTCTTTTATGATTTTGAATGTATGCAGGAGACAGGCACGCACATCCCGAATTATATTTATGCTACAACGCTGTATGGCCACCCCTCCTGGGAGTTTGAGGGTGATACATGTACACATGACTTTGTACAGTTCTTTACAAGCGGTACATTTTCAGATCATACATTTATTGCCCACAATGGTGGAAGATACGACTCATACTTTATTGTTAAGGAACTGATTTCTGAAAAACTACAAGTACAGCTGATAACCCAAGTTGGCCGTCTCTTGTGTGTGACGCTACCCGATTTGTCTATAAGGTTTATAGACTCTCTAAATTTTATTCCCATGAAACTCAGTAAATTACCACAGGCCATGGGCTTTTCAGGCAGCAAAGGACATTTTCCACACTTTTTCAATACCAGAGAAAACCAAAACTATGTAGGCCCCATACCTGATGTAAAATATTATGGGGTGGAGTACATGTCACCTGGTGAGAAGGTAGAGTTCCTGGAGTGGTATGAGACACAGGTAAATACAACTTTTGACTTCAAGGCTGAACTAAAATCTTATTGCAAACAAGATGTTGACATTTTGAGACGCGCCTGCGAGATCTATAGAGAGCGTATTATGCAGATGACACAGAAAAATGTTAAAAAATACTGTAAGCGTCAAAAGCAATGGATTGTAGTGAGCAGATGTGTTGATCCTTTTCAGCTCATCACCCTGGCCTCGGTGTGTATGACAATGTACAGGTTTAAATTTCTTCCAAAAAAGACAATCGCCATTTTACCTGGTGATAATTATCACAAGGCAAAAAAGCGCTACTCGACACCCGCTATACAATGGCTCATGTATGTAGCCCACTCCGAGAACATCGAAATACAGCACGCTTTGAGAGGCGGTGAAAAACAAGTCGGGAAATATTTTCTAGATGGTTATGCCTATGTAAGGCTACGTTCACATTAGCGTTACGCTAATGTGCGTCGCTGTTGCGTCGGCGACGCGCCCCTATGTTTAACATAGGGGACGCGTGCGTTTTTTTGTTTGCGTTTTTCGACATGTGCGTCGTTTTCGACGCTAGCGTCGGACGCACGAAAATGCAACAAGTTGCATTTTTCGTGCGTCCGCTTTTCGTCAAAAAACAACGCACGCGTCGCAAAACGCAGCGTTTTTGCGCGCGTTTTTGGTGCATCGCGCGTTGCGTCGCCGACGCACCGGCGCACAACGCTAATGTGAACGTAGCCTTAGCGGCCAACACATAGCCTTTGAATTTCAGGGGTGTTTTTACCACGGATGTCCCGTGTGCTATAATGAAAATGACACGAATAAGGTCACAAGCACTTCCTATGGGCAGTTATATTATACCTTATTAGCTAAAAAACGTTACTTACAGTGCTGCGGGTACACAATAAGGGTGATGTGGGAGCATGAGTGGAATGAAATGGTTGAAAATGATTCTAACCTTCAAGCATTTCTCTGCCAGATGGAGTTTCCCATTCCTTTAGACCCCCGTGATGCGCTTTATGGCCCGAACTAACGCCATTAAGCTCTATCACCATCTGGAAGAAGGGGAGACTTTACATTACTACGATTTCACCAGTCTGTACCCCTTTGTAAACAAAAGTAAAACATACCCTGTAGGCCACCCAGACATCATCTATGACAATTTTGGATTCATTAAAAAATACTTTGGCATTGCTAAAGTCAAGGTCTACCCGCCGAGAGATTTATTTTTTCCAGTTCTGCCGGTAAAACCCCCCAAAAAAATTAATGTTTCCCCTTTGCTACACATGCGCTGCAAATTCCCAGGCAGATATTTGTGCCCATAGTGATGAAGAACGTGCACTGACAGGCACCTGGTGCACTATAGAGCTCGAGATGGCGATAGAAAAAGGGTATCGGATCGCGCACATCTATGAAATATGGCATTTTCCTAAAACCACTGATGATCTGTTTGCTCCTTACATTAAATTACATCTTAGGGATAAGCAGGAAGCCTCTGGTTATCCTAGCTGGTGCACTGATGACGCCAAGAAAAGGCAGTACATTGACTCTTTTCTTGAAAAAGAAGGTGTCCAATTACGGCCTGAAAATATAGCTGTCAATCCTGCTAAGAGACAGATCTCCAAGCTTTTCTTAAATTCTTTATGGGTAAAGTTTGCTCAGAGATCTAATCTATCATGTACCACCATTGTTAGGGATCCAGATGAGCTTTTTAAGTATTTGTTCCTGCCTTACTATGACATTTCAATGTTACATTTCCTTGATGATGACACCGCAACCGTTAACTGGAAATATGCAAAAGGCCACCACACACTCAACAAAAACACAAACATTTTTATAGTGCGTTTTACAACAGCGTATGCTCGGTTAGAGCTCTATTCGCTGCTGGACCGGCTGCAGGAGAGGTGTCTTTATCACGACACAGATTGAGTTATTTTTGTACAGAGAGATGGTGAGTGGCAGCCGCCTTTAGGCGATTACCTGGGAGAGCTGACCAGTGAAATACCCGATGGTACACACATCACAGAATTTGTATCCGCGGGCCCCAAAACTTACGGATACAAACTCAACACCGGTAAAACTGTCTTAAAAGTTAAGGGGATAACACTAAATGTCGGTAACTCTCAATCTATTAATTTCAACAGTCTGAAAGATCTAGTTCTGGACTACCCGCGCAATTCTGCCACAGAAACTCAGAAACGTATTGTCATACAGCAGCCGGCCATAGTGAGAAATAAAAAGTACTGGGATATTGAAACAAGGACATTACGCAAAACACAAAAGTGCGTTTATACAAAGCGGCGACTATTAGACGATTTCACAACATTACCTTTTGGGTATTAGTCGAGTATTGTGATGGATACACGTCTGCAGCACCCATTCTCATGCATTCTAGCAGGGCCGTCTAATTCTGGAAAGAGCCATTTTGTAAAACAACTGCTATATAATATTGAAACTAATTTTTCTCAGAAACCTGATAATATTGTATGGTTTTATTCGTGTTGGCAAAAACTATATGATGAAATCTCTCTTTTCCCCACGCCAGATTTGTGGACGGTCTGCCGAATACATTCGTAAATGACGAATTATTCCCACCGGAGAAGGTGAATTTGGCGATTGTTGATGATCTCATGGAGAGTGCTAGTGAAAATTATGAGATAGAAAAAGCCTTTACCAAGTATGTGCACCACAGAAATCTCAGCATTTTCTACCTGGTACAAAACATTTTGTCAAGGTAAGAAAAGCCGCACGACAAATTTAAACACAAAGTACATGGTGCTTTTTAATAACCCCCGAGATAAATTACAAATTTGAACTCTAGCTCGGCAGATGTATCCCGGAAAAACACGTTTTTTCCTAGAAGCTTTTGAGGATGCCACGCGGGAGCCTTATGGGTATTTGCATGTAAATTTGAGAGCTAATACCCCTGAGGATCTTTGCTTAAGGACCGGATTGTTTCCACCAGCGTTGCCTGCTGTCTATGTTCAAAAGAAAAACACTTCTAAAAAGTGAATTTTACGTGGTATCAGACATTCTACGCTGTGTTTGTTGTGCTGTAAAGATGTCTGAGAGACTCCGGCGTAACTGGGCTCTCTTAAAAACTCTGGTGAAAGCAACCCCCGCTGTCCGAAAGTCTATTTTGCGCAATGCAAGCAATGATTTAATTACAGCTATAGGCGTGATTGCTTTAAACATCTTAAAAGGCAGGATTCCTCTGAAAGAGCGCCAAAAAGGCATATTAAAGAAGTGGCGTAAAGCTATAAGAACCCCGAGCGACAGATCTCAGTCCATAAAGAAAAAGCAGCCGCTACTAAAGCAGGCCGGCTGTTTTATCGGTCCTCTTTTAGCTTTTGCAATTCCAATAATAACAAGCCTGCTCGCAGGAAAATAATGGAGCATACAGAGAAAAATGTATCTAGTCCCCAAACAGGAGCTAGACAAACTAAGACCCGGTGCTACAGATAACATCCGCGACAGTGTTATTCGACGGCTTGATGGTGAAATTAGCGCCATTTTACAACGTCGTGACATTCCCGATGATGTGAAAATTAAAATGTATAGCTCCGTGCTACAACGCTACTTGGTACATACGCGGCACAGCTCAAAAGAAGTAACGGCTTTAAATCTCGTTAGCACTCCTGATCCTGGACAGCAACAATTGCCAAATACAGACTCTGATAAAAATCAAGAGGTCGCTGAAATTGTCAGTCATATAAACCAAAGATATAAAAAGAATGCTGAATTTTTACTAAACAGGTTGCTGCAGAATAAAAATGTTACAGCCTGGAATAATAAAGCCGAATTTATTTTCAAAGGATCCGTAATACCAGGATCTATCTTACTGGACTTGGTACGTAGTACAACGCAGAGTCATGCTCTGACCGGCCGGAATTTACCGCCGGGTTGGGAGTGATTTATGCAGGCTATGGCCGAGCTAAATATACTGTCTACAGTTGTGGGTAACCCCACTACTAGGAAGCTTTTAGATGAATTAAAAATTTCCAGTAGCGAGACACGCGCTGTATCTACTCCACAGAAGTTAACACCGACGCCACGTACAATTCAGTCTTTACATTCCCCGTCATTAGGCACCACACGCGGAACTCTAATGCCTAAAAAAAAGGTCTCTACCGTTGCTACAAACCATGTGGCTCATGATGTAAAGAATGTAGTGGGTAAATGCTGAACTTGACTTGTTAGACTATATTATTTATTTCAGCAAGAACATAGTAACATAGTTAGTAAGGCCGAAAAAAGACATTTGTCCATCCAGTTCAGCCTATATTCCATCATAATAAATACCCAGATCTACGTCCTTCTACAGAACCTAATAATTGTATGATACAATATTGTTCTGCTCCAGGAAGACATCCAGGCCTCTCTTGAACCCCTCGACTGAGTTCGCCATCACCACCTCCTCAGGCAAGCAATTCCAGATTCTCACTGCCCTAACAGTAAAGAATCCTCTTCTATGTTGGTGGAAAAACCTTCTCTCCTCCAGACGCAAAGAATGCCCCCTTGTGCCCGTCACCTTCCTTGGTATAAACAGATCCTCAGCGAGATATTTGTATTGTCCCCTTATATACTTATACATGGTTATTAGATCGCCCCTCAGTCGTCTTTTTTCTAGACTAAATAATCCTAATTTCGCTAATCTATCTGGGTATTGTAGTTCTCCCATCCCCTTTATTAATTTTGTTGAAGAAGAAGTGTAATGATGTATGTTCATTGTACTTGTGATACTATTTATTTATTTTGTAGGAAGTGTGTTGATGTATGATCATTGTACTATTTAATTTTTTTGCTTTTATACTCTAAGAATTTTTATAGTATTGAAATGTCTTTGAGATGTATTTATTTTACAACAATAAAATCTTTTAAAATTTTTACAATATTGTGTCTTTGGTTTTTTTAATCGTATAAAACACACTGCTTCTTACTTGCGGGTGTTGTAATATGGCCACATACATAATGTGCCCATATAATGAGACTGGTGTTATAAACCACGTGTAAAAATGAGAATCCTAGGATATAATTATATAACTGGTCCATCTAATAGGATATAAGTATATAACGGGCCCATCTAATAGGAGATTATCAAAATCTAATATAAAACAAATACGGGGATAATATCAAACTGCATCAAATTAAAATATATCAAACTATATCAAAAGGGGAAATCAGCCAAGGAGGGACAGCTGGCTACCAGCTGTCAGACAGGGGAGGGGCGGGGTTACACACTGATAGGGGCGGGGCACCTGTCAGATTGAGTTTGACGAAAGAACCCGATTATACACTACTTGTGACTATAGATAAGAAATGGTCAAAGTGTGGCCTACGTACCACATCTGGCCACACTAATCTGGCCCGCAGTCAGACAGAAGGGCTGAAAGTGTTCCACAGGCTGCACCTGGAGCGCCCCCGCGGGCCGTGGGGTACTCGGTACCGGGTCCTTCGGTACTCAAGGGTGATGTCATGGTGGCTGACCCGGTCCGTGGCCCTCGGGGGTCCGTTGATAAAAGGGGAAAGGTCTTTAAAGGGGAAATGTTCGTGATGCCACCTGTGGTATTCGGTCAGGGTGACCGACGCTGCTTAGGGGTCCACTGGGGTGATTGTTGTGAATTCTGTGGCAGAGCTCCCTCCTGTGGTCACAAGTGGTACTTCGGCTGGTTCTCTCTGTGAGCTTCCGTTGGTGGAGGAAAGTGGTACTGCGGCTTCTGAGTTTCCTTCCTCAGGTGATGTGGTGAAGTCGTTAGGTGCTGCTCTATTTAACTCCACCTAGTGCTTTGATCCTGGCCTCCAGTCAATGTTCTAGTATTGGACCTGTTTCCTCCTGGATCGTTCCTGTGGCCTGCTGCTCTGCATAGCTAAGTTCCTCTTTGCTTTTTGTTTGCTGTTTTTTTCTGTCCAGCTTGTCAATTTGTTTTTTACTGCTTGCTGGAAGCTCTGGGACGCAGAGGGTGTACCTCCGTGCCGTTAGTTCGGTACGGAGGGTCTTTTTGCCCCCTTTGCGTGGTTTTTGTAGGGTTTTGTGTTGACCGCAAAGTTACCTTTCCTATCCTCGCTCTGTTCAGAAAGTTGGGCCTCACTTTGCTAAATCTATTTCATCGCTACGTTTGTCTTTTCATCTTAACTCACAGTCATTATATGTGGGGGCTGCCTTTTCCTTTGGGGTATTTTTCTGAGGCAAGGTAGGCTTATTTTCTATCTTCAGGCTAGCTAGTTTCTCAGGCCGTGCCGAGTTGCATAGGGAGCGTTAGGCGCAATCCACGGCTGCCTTTAGTGTGGTTGGCGAGGATTAGGGATTGCGGTCAACTGAGTTCCCACGTCTCAGAGCTCGTTCTTGTTTTTTGGGTTATTGCCAGGTCACTGTATGTGCGCTGACCTCTATGTCCATTGTGGTACTGAATTACCTTTCATAACAGGTGATGTTATGGCAGCTAGATGTATACCTTCCCACAGGTGAAGTATGTCCCCAGGGCTTCCCAGTGTGTAAGATGGTGGATGGTGTAAGGCACAGGGAAAAACAAGGACACAAGGTTGCAGTCTCTTTACCTTTTTTACTGAAGGCTTCCACATCCACAGTCCAGAGCACCGGATCACAGGGCAGGCAGAGTCCGGCCGGTTTGGAGGCAAATCCAGAGTCCCCTTATCCAGGTGGAAATCAGTAGCCTTCCTCTAGCGCCTGGGTGTTGTAGTACCTTATTGCTGAGCCTCTCATAAGGTCCTCACAACTGTTGTTGGTGTTCTTGATGTTAGTTCTTTCTCTGTCCCCCGATGGATAGGACAACCCATATGACTGGTGGCTTGAGGCTTTTTACAGGGACTCCATCTCCGAGGGGTGCCACCGTGTCTCCTGGGTGTAGGGCAGATCAGTAACTTGCAATTAACTGTCCTGCAGGTCGCTGGAGCAAGGCATAAAGGACTGTTGCTCCCTTGGTGTTCCGGCTACCGGGATCCTGCACCTCAGAAGGAGGCAGCCTGTGCAGGGCATAACTCCTTCTGGTGTCCACTCCTTTTGCTAAGACTTCTTCTCACTCTCTACAATACAGTTCTCTGTTCGTTTCTCTTTCTTAGGATGCTGCCGCACGTGGGGCAGGCGCAGCTCCGTGGCCATCTGTCTAGGCCTCTGACAGGATCCCACCCCTGTCAGGGACCCACTACCTGAGCGGAGCTCAGATAGCAGCCAACTGGGTGAAGCCCAGCCAGCTTCTGCCTAACTTCCTATCCAGACCACCAGTTTTACCTAATTGTGAGAAGTGCCCTAATAAATGGAGCATAGCTCCCCCTGGTGGACTGGAGTGTGAAATGTGTTGTGTGTTGGTGTTACCTGGTAGTGAGATCTCCTTTATTGCCTCCAAACGTAACATCACTCCCCCCTAGAGGAGAATGATATTGCTGCAACAACCAGGACCCTGGGGCGCTGCACACTATGTCCTCGCCCTTCAGGATGCAGACAGCAGTGAATATATCGGTGGAAGAGGAGCCACCTCATCCATCTTTTACCAATCAGCATGTATAACAGACAGCTGATGCAGAGGCGTATCTAGGGTTTCTGGCACTCGGGGCAAGAACTCATTTTGGCGCCCCCCAGGACATATGCGATTTGCACACTTAGTCATGTACCCACGAGCCCTCCCTAATGCTCTCCCTAATGCGCTCAATATTCAGTGAAAACTGAAAGAAGCAGAAGAGAAGCTCGTTGTCACAGGACCATAAGTATGAAAAACGCATGTGAGTGAAGTGTCAAATGATGAGTACTGGAACCTGCAGAGCTGAATCCTGACATTGCAGCATCTGAATTCTCACAACTGCACACTTTTAGGATTCTCCCTTGCCGGTGGACAGTCATGTCAGCACAAGCATGTGATTTGTATACTTCTGACCACATTCCGACTAGACGTGCCCGGACTCTCTCAGTTCATTTTTAGGGTGCCATCACACTAGCAGTATTTGGTCAGTAATTTACATCAGTATTTGTAAGCCAAAACCATGAGTGGAACAAGTAGAGGAAAAGTATAATAGAAACATATGCACCACTACTGCATTTATTACCCACTCCTGGTTTTGGCTTACAAATACTGATTTAAAATACTGACCAACTACTGCTAGTGTGACGGCAGCCTTATTGAGTGAGGCCACACATATCTAGTCAGCACGTGACCACATGTATGTAAATCGCCAGCACGAGAGAATCCTGACAGCGTGCAGTGCGCACTGTGAGAACTCAGAAGTCTGCAGTAACAAAGAATGACTGCAGACTCATTGCAAACCTGGACATCCACTTTAATGCTCCTAATATAAATAAAAACATGAGAATTAGTCAGTATCACAAATAACATTTACATCCAGGTACCTTATAGATGATATTGTCTCTGGAGTCGTTCTCCTTTTCGTCATCTTGTCAAGACCCCATGATGAGTTTTCTCATCCACAGCCGTCTCTTTTGCAGAAAATCTCCACATGATGCCCTTAAAGATACAAGTGTCATTATAATGCTCCTGAGTCCTGAATGAATAATTGCCCCTCACTATATTGTCTGCACAAAATATGACCCCCACACTGTCCCTCTTATGGCACATGCTCTTCACACTGACCTCTCCTTTCCATATCGGCCCCCTCTTCACACTGTCCTCACACTGTGTCCCCCCCCATAGGGCCCAGTAATTATACTGTACTCTCATCAGACCTCCTCATCCTTGGTATACTGTCGCTCCTGGCTGTGCCCTTACACTGTCCCCCATGCTATGAACCCACTACTCGGTTTCTATTCTGTGCCCACTCTCTTTTCTCCCCATACTGTCTCCTCACACTATTCCCCTTCCTCCTCATACTGTCTCCTCTCACATCCCTCCTGTTCACCATACTGTCTCCTCATATATTTACCCCTCACTTTCTATACTGCCTGCTCACCCGACTCCCCATACTGTGTCTGCACACATCCCATCACCCTCACTCCCCGTACTCTGTCCACATACATTTTTCACATCGCTACTCATACTGTGTCCGCATAAATTCCCCTGTTCGCTCTTCATACTGTCTGCACCCATCCCCCATACTGTTTCCTCAGATATGCCCCCCATTCTCCTGTACCGTTTCCTCATACATGCCCCCAATTCCCCAGTACTGTTTCCCCACACATGCCCCCCATTCTCATTATTTTCCTCTACCCCACCCCATCATTGCTCTCTTCATCACCTCCATCTTTGCCTTCACCACCACCCCATAATTTTCCATTCCACCACCTCCATCATTTCCTCCTTTGCCTTTTCCACCATATCCATCATTTTCTCTTCCCCCACCATCCCCATCATTGCCCTTTCCACCACCATCCTTGTCCATTCTACCACCTCCATCATTTCTTCCCCCCTCATTATTGCCCTTTCCACCACCTCCATGATTTCCTCCTCCCCACCACCATCATTGTCCATTCCACCACATCCATCATTTTCTCCTCCCCCTCCATCCCAGATATTGCCCTCTCCCCATCAGCCCCATTATTGCCCTCGCCTCCCCGTACACACACACAAAACCATTTACGTCTCTGCACATTCACCCGCAGCACTACGCATGCACACACACATTGCATACAGTATAATGGCCACACCTAGTTACTCCTACACACATGGCTGAGCTCCGTACACCTTGCACACACGGCTCCGCTCCGTACACCTCGTACACACACACGGCTCCGCTCACCTCGTACAAACACACGGCTCCGCTCCGTACACCTTGCACACACCCATTTCCACTCCGTACACCTACACCTCGTACACACACGGCTCTGCTCCATACACCTTGCACACACCCAGTTCCGCTCCATACACCACGTACATACACGGCTCAGCTCCATACACCCTGCACACACCCAGTTCCACTCCGTACACCTCGTACACACACGGCTCCACTCTGTACACCTCGTACACACACGGCTCAGCTTCATACACCTTGCACACACCCAGTTCCGCTCCGTACACCTCGTACACACACAGCTCCACTCCGTACACACCCAGCTCCGCTCCATATACCTTGCACACACGGCTCTGCTCTGTACACCTCGTACACACACGGCTCTGCTACATCCACACAAAAGCTTACCCTCGTCTAGCACCATGACAACCAGCAGAGTCCTGCACTACACGGAGGCCCTTGATCATGTGACTCCTGACTCCTCCCCTCATCACAGGGCCTGAGCTGCTGCAGCAATAGATGTGGTGTGCAGCTCTCTGCGGTGGAGGGGCTCTGCTGTGGGACAAGTGCAGTCCCACCCGAGCCTCCTTGGACTGCTGGTGCTCCCCTGTCAGCTGCGCCCGGGGCACATGCCCCGGCTGCCTTCCCCTTGGATACGCCACTGAGCTGATGTGATGTCAGTGGCGTATCCAAGGGGGGGGGGGGGGGAGGAACAGGAGCGAGACGAGTGTGGTTTGTTTTTCCTTGCACACTGTATATGTGGAGGGCTTGCGTTCACTGTATAGGGTAGGCAATGTGGGGCCTTGTGGTATGTAGAAGAGCTATTTGTGGGCTAATATATATTTGTTAGCATATTTAATTCTCATTAAGTGACAATTGCCAATAATATAAAATAATTAGTTCCATTTAATCATGTGAATATTGAGCAGAATTAATTTGAGCCTGTTGGTTTGGCCTCCACTACAGTCAGTGTCTCTCATGAAAGTTTATTGCCCACCCCTGCTGTAGATTTATTTTTTTTTAATTACTACTTGCTGTGTGTTGTCCAACAAGGGGCATGGTTCAGTGAAGAGGGGCATAGCTTAATGTGCTACATTATGGCGAAAATTTCTGCAAGAAAGAAAGCCAACTAATAGATGGTGTAATCTTAAAGTAGATAGTTTTTAGGCTCGATCACACCAACGTAATTCCCTTCCGAGTTTGATCTGATAAAATTTCGGCTCATGATCCTACCAATGTTATTCTATGGAGCCGCACACATGTCCTGGGTAAAAAAAATAAAATAAAATTAGCAGCAAATCAGAGTTTGATATGATATTGGGATTGCACTCAGCCATGCAAGTCAATAAGCGCTTGAAAATTATTGGACTGCACTCAGATGACATCCGATTTCTGCATACCGACACAATGAGAATTCCTCCCCATCTTCTCCGCACAGCATGCTCCTATTCGCTCATCCAAGAGAATCGGACCACACTATGTTGACACACTGATCAATGTCATTTATATAATCAGTCCTGGCATTTTTTTTTTTGTTTTTACACCTAAGGCCGGCCTCACACTAGCGTGTTTTACGGACGTAAGAGAGGTGCTGAAAATACGGATTGCATACGGGCCTGGGAACTTTTCAGAATATTTTCCCACGCTCGAGTACATATTAGGACATCCAGCAGAGGGCGCCTCACCGCAACTGAAGGTAACTACAGGTCATTGACCTACATTCCATTCATTCGCCGGGGTTTTACAGGCAGGAGCACAGCTGTATTAGCAGGCTTCTGCTTGTAAAATTAGTTAACCCCTTCAGATGATTTACAGCGTAGGACGAGACTGATCATCGGAAGGTACGGGATATTGTTTTTTTTATTTTACCCTTTTTACAGAGCGAGGGTCTTCAGGTGGATTACCAATATAATAAACTATTCCAACAACCTGTGTATTTATTCCATTAAAATACTTTGTAATAATGTGTGTGTGTGTGTGTGTGTGTGTGTGTGTGTGTGTGTGTGTGTGTGTGTGTGTGTGTGTGTGTGTGTGTGTGTGTGTGTTTTAACCATTTCATACTATTGGATTAATAATGGATAGGTGTCATAATTGACGCCTCTCCATTATTAATCTGGCTTAATGTCACCTTACAATAGCAAGGTGGCATTAACCCTTCATTACCCCATATCCCACCGCTACACGGGAATGGGAAGAGCGTGGCCAAGTGCCAGAATAGGCGCATCTTCCAGATGTGCCTTTTCTGGGGTGGCTGGGGGCAGATGTTTTCAGCCGGGGGGGCAATAACCATGGACCCTCTCCAGGCTATTAATATCTGCCCTCAGTCACTGGCTTTACCATTCTGGCGGAGAAAATTGCACGGGAGCCCACGCCAATTTTTTCCGCGAGTTAACCCTTTAATTTAATAGCTAGAGCGCCCAAATTTTGCACACACACACACACTACTAACATTAGTAGTGTGGAATATGCAAAAGAAAAAAAGGATATGAGATGGTTTACTGTATGTAAGTAAGCCATGTCTCAAATCATGTCGGGTTTTGGAAGGAGATAGCAAAAGCCAGCAATTGAACTACCGGCTGTTAAGCTATCTAGCGCTGTATGATTGTGAGATTATATATATATATATATATATATCACAGACAGTATATATGTTTTTACGATTTTTTTGAGCACATGGATCCATTGTATGCCCGTATGTCGGATTTGCAAGCCTGCGAGAAAATCTCCAGGAAGGATGCCATACGGATTACATACGGAGGATGCCATGCGCAAAATACGCTGACACACCCTGCCTACGGAGTACTTAAAGATCACCATTTTTTGAATTTTGTGGCGTATTACGACCGTAAAATACAGACCGTATTTTTATACGCCGAGTGTGAGGCCAGCCTAATACTTGGAGCTTGCATCACTAACAACACACTGGAGATTGTTTAAAAGCTAAAAGAGGTGACAGGTTCCCTTTAAGATGTTGATGATGCCTCAGTTGTTTTCAGCTCTGGCAGTTGCTGGATGTAGACAGTGAAAAGGGCTGTAGCCATTTCTGGGTATTGCAGCTCAGCTCCTATTGACTTTAGTAACACCCAAGCTGTAGGACCTGAGAACAGCACAATGTAGACGCAACTACATATACTGCATACATCTGGCCACAGCCAGCTGAATGGTAGGGAAACCAGCTGTTAAACCCCAAGATGTTGATGACCTAAAGATCGGTCATAAATATCCAGATACTAGAAAACCCTTGACGGAGAACAGATATTTATAAATGCCAAATCAGATGATTCATGAGTCACTGAAAGATGAAGCCTGAGGTCATTAGAGTCTGAGTCAGAGGATTAGGCCGGGGACACACACAACGTATAAAAAAAACGGACCGTTTTTGACAGACGAGAATCCCACAAATGTTACCAAAACATTGATCCGTGTGCAGTGCGAGGATGCGATTTTCTCGCATCAAATGATCCGTGTGACATCCGTACTGCGTGTTTTTATCGCAGGCTTGCAAAACCGACATACAGCTATACAAGGGATCCATGTGACAAAAAAACCAAAAAAACATATATACTAATATAACATATATATATATATATATATATATACACACACACACATATATATATATATATATATATATATATATATAAATATTTCTTCGAGTTCATATGAGGACAACCAGCAGAGGGCGCCCTCTTATGTTTTCGAGCCAAGGAGCTTTCTAGGAAAGTTCCCACGATCTAGGAACAGCCAGCAGAGGGCGCCTCACCGCAAATGCAGGTAAATATAGGTCATTGACCTACTTTACCTACATTCCCTGGGGTTTTGCAGACATGAGCTGCTGCATTAGCAAAGCTCGTGGCTGCAAAATATTTTAACCCCTTCAGATGGATTTACATCGTTGGACTTTACAGATCTGCGGAAGGTAAGGATATTGTTGGTTTATTATGTTTTTTTTTGTTACAGATCGAGGGTCTTCAGTGAGTGGATTGGGCGTTCAATAAAATATTACAACAACCTTTGTTTTTATTTCATTAAAATAATTTTTAATAATGTGTTTGTGTTTTTTTTTAACCCTTTACTACTATTGGATTAATAATGGATAGGTGTCATAATTGACGCCTCTCCATTATTAATTTGGCTTAATGTCACCTTACAATAGCAAGCTGGCATTAACCCTTCATTACCCCATATCCCACCGCTACACGGGAATGGGAAGAGAGTGGCCAAGTGCCAGAATAGGCGCATCTTCCAGATGTGCCTTTTCTGGGGTGGCTGGGGGCAGATGTTTTTAGCCAGGGGGGGGGGCCAAGAACCGTGGACCCTCTCCAGGCTATTAATATCTGCCCTCAGTCACTGGCTTGACTACTCTGGCGGAGAAAATTGTGCGGGAGCCCATGCCAATTTTTTCCGCCATTTAACCCCTTAATTTGCTAGCTAGAACGGCCAAATTTTGCATAGACACACTACTGACATTAGTAGTGTGGAATATGCAAAAAAAAATGGTGATATGAGATGGTTTACTGTATGTAACCATGTCTCATTTCATGTCGGGTTTTAGGAAGGAGAATGCAAAAGCAGGTAATTGAATCACCGGCTTTAAAGCTGTCTAGCGCTGGAAGAAAAAAAATAAAAAATAAAATATATATATATATATATATATATATATATATATATATATATATATATATATATATCTGACATATATACATATATATATACCTATTCTATGTGTACACATTTATTCGACCTATTCTATTCTAAGCTGTCAGTGTGATTTTACTGTACACCGCACTGAATTACCGGCTTTTCTCTCTAACAGCGCTGCGTATTCCTCGCAAGTCACACTGCTGGTCCATGTGTGATCCGTATTTTTGGGGCTTCCATAGACTTTCATTGGCGATTCTCGGCCGAGAAACGCTGACAATCGCAGCATGCTGCGATTTCACTCGGATCCTGAATACGGCCGAGAAAATATCGGATGATGGGAGCTGCCCCATTGATTAACATTGGGACGAGTGCTATGCGATTTTTTATCGCATTGCACTCGTCCGTATTACGGTCTAGTGTGACCCTGGCCTAACAAGGAGAAAAAAAAGCCAATAACAAAAACACACATTGTCTTTTTTCCCCTGTGATTAGAAGTACATACATGACAAAACTTAGAAAAAGCTGCTCATGTCCTTTATCTCCCTTTCCATAGATGCCTGATCATTGATCACATTTTCAACGCATTTTCTTACAAAGGTTTTTGGGGTCAATGCATTTAAGTGCTTACGTGTACAACACTTTGAAAAGTCACAACATTTTTGCACAACCTGAAATTGCACAAGCCCTTTTTGCAAGTTTTTACATTTTCATGCCAGTTTTGGCCAGCTTTGCCAGAGAGGGAAGAAGCATGGCGCCCCACTCCCCAATCTGATGAAATCATACAAAGTAACTTTAGTCGTGTAACTTTCACCATAAGGCTATGTGCACACGGCGCGGATTTTGCTGCGGATCCGGAACAGTTTTCCATGAGTTTACAGTACCATGTAAACCTATGGAAAACAAAATCCGCAGTGCACATGCTGCAGAAAAAAAAACGTGCGGAAACGTAGCGTTTATTCCGCAGCATGTCAGTTCTTTGTGAGAATTCCGCAGCGGTTTACACCTGCTCCATAATAGGAATCCGCAGGTGGAATCTGCACAAAAACCTGCAGAAAAACCACAGTAAATCCGCAATAATTCTGCAGTGCGGTTTACCTGCGGATTTATCAAAATCAGTCCGGAAAAATCCACAGGACTTAGGGTTCTAGACAGTGAAAATATGTATTGCAATATTTGTACCTGCGCTTAGCCTAGCAGGATACTATAGTAAACATACACGATGGGTGATTACCTGGTAGGTGGAGAGATAGTAGTGAGTCTGTCTATGGGCGTGTATGGCAAAACTGGGATTGCTCGTGTGCAGGGACTGGAATGGGAAACAGTACACAAATGGGTAACAATATTGCAATACATATTTTCACTGTCTATAGCTCCTTCTCCTCTGTGTGGTGAGGAGCAGTACCCGCAGCTAACTCCATCCATCCCACAAGCGCCGCTAGTTCATATACCAGTGTATCAGGACTTAGGGTTCGCTCACATATGCGTATATAAAGTAGCTGGAGAGTGCCATGCGTTTTTTCCTCACCTAGCATCTCTATGCCATGCGTTTTTAGTTACATACAGTAATTGTCATTACAAGTTAGTTTACTAACTAATAAAACAATGTTATATACAAATATAGATCTATAAACTTCAGCCACCTTACTGACATCAGCGCTCGACGCCGAAGCTGCCTTCTTCACGCTCAGTGTCTCCTCAGTGAGTGTTAGGCCAGTCTCACACGTCCAGATTCAAGATTCAAAGAAGCTTTATTGGCAGGACCAAATACACATCAGTTTTGCCAAAGCAAGTGTATAAAGACAATAGGGATAGGGACTGTGGGGATGTTGGGTAGGAGCTGTAGGGAGGGTGGATGGGGGCAGATCCATTGTGGGGGCTATAGTCCATGGCATAGGGGAGGTGGATGGGGGCAGATCCATTGTGGGGGCTATAGTCCATGGCATAGGGGAGGTGGATGGGGGCAGATCCATTGTGGGGGCTATAGTCCATGGCATAGGGGAGGTGGATGGGGGCAGATCCATTGTGGGGGCTATAGACCATGGCATAGGGGAGGTGGATGGGGGCAGATCCATTGTGGGGGCTATAGACCATGGCATAGGGGAGGTGGATGGGAGCAGATCCAGGGTGGGGGCTATGGTCCATGGCATAGGGGAGGTGGATGGGGCAGATCCAGGGTGGGGGCTATAGTCCATGGCATAGGGGAGGAGGATGGGGCAGATCCATTGTGGGGGCTATAGTCCATGGCATCATAGTTCTCTTTCTTGCAGTCTATGACATTCGCTCACATACCGCGCTGCTATCTCCACTGCTCTCTCTTCTTCTCCCAGCAGGATATATGTTTTCTCTTCCTCCTTCATGGTGATGAAGTCTGGGAAGAGATGTGAGAGTCTCCTGAAGTGAGTGTCCCTCACTGCTGAGTATTTGGAGCAATGTAGCAGGAAGTGGGTTTCGTCCTCTATGGCCTCCTGGTCACAGTGTTGGCACAGTCTTTCCTCCCTGGGCTTGTAGCTCAGATAATTCCGGTACCGGAGAAAGCGGTACCGGAGTTATCTGTGTCCGTGTGCTCACATATGCCATCCGTGTGATGTCCGCGAGTACGTTTTTAGGGTCCGTGTGCTGTACGTGTGTCCGTGTATTGCAACAATTTTTTCAATTTTAACCCTATGACAGGAAAAACGCACACGGACAGCACACGGACAGCATCCGTGTGCGGTACGTGTTAACACGGACCCATTGACTTTAATGGGTCCGTGCGCTCCCACGAACACTGACATGTCTCCGTGTTTTGCAAACGGACACAGGGTCCGTGAAAACACGCTGGCATGTGCAGAGACACATTTATTTTAATGTGTCTACGTGAGTCAGTGTCTCCGGTACGTGAGGAAACTGTCACCACACGTACCAGAGCCACTGACGTGTGAAACCGGCCTTAAATGGTCGTATTTTATGTGACCACTCAGCAAAGCAGCCAGATGTAGCTGATTTGAGGTCATCGTGGGACAATTGGATCATCACTCTACAGGTGAGGATTTTTTTTTTCCCCTTAATTAATGGGAAAAGAGGGCCAGGGAGTGTTTATTTCAAATAAAGGACTTTACTCTGTCTGTGTCTTTATTAAATTTGATTATAGGGTTAGCAATGGGGTTGTCTTATAGACATCTCTCCATTACCGAATCCTGGGCTTTATGTCAGCGAACATAAAAACAGCTACATCAACCACACAACTATTATTCTACTTGCCACTGCACCAGGGCAAGTAGGAAGAATGGAGGCTCAGCATCAGAACTGGTGCATATAATGGATGCACCAGCTGTGGCGGCTGAGGGCTGATGTTCTTAGTTTGGGAAGGGGCCAATATCCATGGCTCTTCCTAGGCTATGAATATTAGCCCGCAGCTGTTTGCCTAGACTTTGCTGGTTATTAATTATAGGGGGACTTTTTTTTTTCTATTTATATATATCTCTTCTATTGTATTGTGACCATTCACACTATGAATTTACTGTACGCAGCTGACTAAGTTGGGTATCCTATGAGATGGGTCCGTAAAATATATGTATCACAGCACACGCATGATCCATGTGCGGTGTGATTTTAATCTCACAATCATTGGTACGTCTCAGCCTTTTCAAGCTGTCATACGCAGCATGCAGCAAATTTTTCCTCACCCAAATTCCAGATGAGGAAAAACTCGCAGATGACCACTGCCTCATTGACCAACATTGAAGCCAGTGCAACGCGAGGTTCTCTCACATTGCACTCGACGAGTTTAAGTGCAGTTGTGAGTTCACCCTAAGGCTATGTTCACACTTTGCAGATTCCACTGCGGATTTTTCCGCAGCAGAATTCCAAAATCCGCAGTGAAAACCCGTCGCGGTTTTTACTGCGGTTTCTTCTGCGGATTTTCATCTGCAGTTTTCTATTGGAGCAGGTGAAAATCCGCAGAAAAGAAGTGACATGCTGCGGAATGTAATCCGCAGCGTTTCCGCGCGTTTTTTTCCGCAGCATGTGCACTGCGTTTTTTGTTTCCCATAGGTTTACATTGTTCTGTAAACTCATGGGAAACTGCTGCAGATCCGCATCGGTCAAATCCGCTGCGGATCCGCAGCGAAATCCGCAAAGTGTGAATATAGCCTAAATGTTATTCTGGAGTAGCAGTTATTGCAAAGCTACCTTCCTTCTTTCAGCGATTTCCATGGCAGTAGGAGGCAACACGAGACAGGAATAACTTGGGGCTCATTCAGATGCAAGTTTTTAATGTACGGCTAGGAGTTTCATATATGTTCATGGATTGAATCTATAGGTACTATAGGACTAGTCTATGGGACAGTTCACATGTCCGTGTTTTTTTGTGAGCTGAGTGATGGCAGAAAATCATGGAGACATGCTTATGGGTCCATGAAACAGCAAGCCAAAAAAAAAAAAAAAAAAAAAATGCAAAAGTACTTGGATGCCATCCCTGTGCTGTCCATTTTCCACCGACTATTTCCAGAGAGAAGCTTGAGAAACCTCCATTTTTTTATTTTATTTTTTATTTTTGCATACGACAAAAACTGCTGAAACTCTGATGGTGATGACTGACATACTGACCAAACAGACCGTAGTATTTTTTTTTTTGTTTGCGATCCGACCATCAGCAAGCGCAACAATTGTAGGCTATAGGTTGCATATTTTACTGATATACCGTACATCCAAAATATGGCAATGTGCAGGAGACCTTATAGTGGATAAGATCTGATCTCAGCTACTTAATTCCTTAGATATCAACAATGTCATTTAGGTAAATAAACAAAGTTTTGTAACATGGTTCTTGGCAGCACGGCACACAACAGCCGCATCGTGTGAACCCAGACCTACATTTTCCTTCTTGCAGGTTTTAGGGTATGTGCACACGAAGAATGGTCCTCTGCGGATTTTTCCACAGTGGATTTGATAAATCCGCAGTGCAAAACCGATGCATTTTTTCCTGCGGATTTATCGTGTTTTCTATTGCGGATTCCGCTGCGGTTTTACATCTGCTGTTTTCTATTGGAGCAGGTGTAAAAACGCTGCGGATTCCGCACAAAGAATTGACATGCTGCGGAAAATAAAACACTGCGTTTCTGCGCGGTTTTTTTCCGCAGCATGTGCACTGCGGATTTCGTTTCCCATAGGTTTACATTGTACTGTAAACTCATGGGAAACTGCTGCAGATCCGCAGCTGCGGAAACGCTGCGGATCAGCAGCAAAATCCGCAACGTGTGCACATACCCTGACACTGCATGTTGGCTACCAAAAAGGGTCACATTACATTCACAAGCCAAAAGCTGGCTACAGACTGTTCTTTGAAGGCAGGCACAAAAAGGAGTGAATGTATATTGTACATTAAACTATTCTCAATAGATTTCAACAATAAAATTAAATACAAAATACAGTGTTATTACTTGGTAACTTACGTTACAAAAAAAGGAAAGGCAATTGTCCATATCATGAGACTGCCAAATTTTCTGTTCTGGTAAACGGGAGAAGCACTAATGCTATTGTATTAAAACACCATAGTCCCAGCAACTATAAAAAATGTACTTTAACCTCTCAAGTTAAAAGCAAGTTTTTATTACAAGAAATATAGATAACTTACGTTACTGCACAGAATAGTAATGTTCGTTACTAAGCTGATGGTAACTTACGTTACAATATGTTACCATCCATTGGATTAAACCTATTGTAAGGTAAGTTACCCATCATCTTTGTAACGTAAGTTACTATATTGTGTTGTAACGTAAGCTACCATGGAATGACCCAAAACTGCATGTTTAACGTCAGTCTTCCATGTGCACAAAAAATTGACATGCTGCAGAACATAAACCGCGGTAATTTCCGCAGAATGTGCACTGCGGATTTGGTTTTCCATACGTTTACATGGTACTGTACAACGCATGGAAAACTGCTGCGAATCCACAGCCAAATCCGCAACGTGTGCACATAGCCTAAGGGTACGTGCACACGTTGCGGATTCTCTGCGGATCCGCAGCGTTTTTCAGGGTGCAGAAACGCTGCAGATCCGCAATTGATTTACAGTACAATGTAAATCAATGAGAAAAAAAAAAGCTGTGCACACTTTGCGGAAAATCCGCTGCGGTTTAAAAGAACTAGCATGTCACTTCTTTGTGAATCTGCAGCGTTTTTGTACCCATTCCATTATAGAAAACCGCAGGGGTAAAAAACGCAGCAAATCCGCAAGAAAACTGCAGCAAAAATGCACAAAAAACGCTGCGGAACCGCACAAAAAACGTGACAAATCCGCAGGTGCGTTTTCTGCCAGGAGAGGCAGAATCCGCACCAGAAATTCCTAAGCTTAATCTGCAACGTGTGCACATAGCCTAAATCCTCACAAGTATACTAAATGCTGTATGACAATAAGGCACTAAAGGTTCTCATCTAGTGAATGTTGCTACATGTTTGCCAGCAGCGTAAAACACCCTGGACAACTATAATAAAGGCTACAAAACAATAATTCCTTCTTTCTGATATATCAACATTTGGACACCGATTACATACACACAATGAATACGCAAGATCTAACCCACCAGGTAAACTCTTCCCTTTTACAATCCTCACCATAGATCATTACTTACCCTCCAGGACTCAAGTACTAGAAACCACACCTTTGCTACTTTCCATGTCTGACTTTTCAATAGCAGATGAGTGACAGTACAAACCATCCAATCACAGACCAAATTTTAAAAAACAACTTACCCCATTCCTCTCCTTGGAATCACTTCACTTAGTTGCACAGGTGTCCTAGAGTTTTAATCTAGTCCTACGCTGCTGGTCGATGTGAAGACACTTGTGGTTGAATCCTCCAAGGCAGCTTTCACATTGCAGAGACAAAGTATCATGCTACACTTCCATGGGCCCAATTCAAAATGTGTGTTTTTTAAGGCTATGTGCACACATTGCGGATTCTCTGTGGATCCGGGGCGTTTTTTGTGGTGCAGAAACGCTGCAGATCCGCAATTGATTTTCAGTACAATGTAAATCAATGAGAAAAAAAAATTCTGTGCACACTTTGCGGAAAATCCGCTGCGGAAATGCTGCGGTTTAAAAGAAGTAGCATGTCACTTCTTTTCTGCGAATCTGCAGCGTTTTTGTACCCATTCCATTATAGAAAACCGCAGGGATAAAAAAACGCAGCAAATCCGCAAAAAAAAAAACGCAGCAAAAACGCACAAAAAACACTGCGGATCCGCACAAAAAACGCAACAAATCAGCAGCTGCGTTTTCTGCCAGGAGAGGCAGAATCCGCACCAGAAATTCCTAAGGCTAATCCGCAACGTGTGCACATATCCTTAACCTCTTCATGACCCAGCCTATTTTGACCTTAAAGACCTTGCCGTTTTTTGCAATTCTGACCAGTGTCCCTTTATGAGGTAATAACTCAGGAACGCTTCAACGGATCCTAGCGGTTCTGAGATTGTTTTTTCGTGACATATTGGGCTTCATGTTAGTGGTAAATTTAGGTCAATAAATTCTGCGTTTATTTGTGATAAAAACGGAAATTTGGCAAAAATTTTGAAAATTTCGCAATTTTCACATTTTGAATTTTTATTCTGTAATAAATAACATTTCCCACATGTATACTTTACATCAGCACAATTTTGGAAACAAAATTTTTTTTTGCTAGGAAGTTATAAGGGTTAAAATTTGACCAGCGATTTCTCATTTTTACAACGAAATTTACAAAACCATTTTTTTTAGGGACCACCTCACATTTGAAGTCAGTTTGAGGGGTCTATATGGCTGAAAATACCCAAAAGTGACACCATTCTAAAAACTGCACCCCTCAAGTTACTCAAAACCACATTCAAGAAGTTTATTAACCCTTCAGGTGCTTCACAGCAGCAGAAGCAACATGGAAGGAAAAAATGAACATTTAACTTTTTAGTCACAAAAATTATCTTTTAGCAACAATTTTTTTTATTTTCCCAATGGTAAAAGGAGAAACTGAACCACGAAAGTTGTTGTCCAATTTGTCCTGAGTACGCTGATACCTCATATGTGGGGGTAAACCACTGTTTGGGCGCACAGCAGGGCTTGGAAGAGAAGGAGCGCCATTTGACTTTTTGAATGAAAAATTGGCTCCACTCTTTAGCGGACACCATGTCACGTTTGGAGAGCCCCCGTGTGCCTAAAAATTGGAGCTCCCCCACAAGTGACCCCATTTTGGAAACTAGACACCCCAAGGAACTTATCTAGATGCATAGTGAGCACTTTGAACCCCCAGGTGCTTCACAAATTGATCCGTAAAAATGAAAAAGTACTTTTTTTTCACAAAAAAATTCTTTTAGCCTCAATTTTTTCATTTTCACATGGGCAACAGGATAAAATGGATCCTAAAATTTGTTGGGCAATTTCTCCTGAGTACACCGATACCTCACATGTGGGGGTAAACCACTGTTTGGGCACATGGTAAGGCTCGGAAGGGAAGGAGCGCCATTTGACTTTTTGAATGAAAAATTATCTCCATCGTTAGCGGACACCATGTCGCGTTTGGAGAGCCCCTGTGTGCCTAAACATTGGCGCTCCCCCACAAGTGACCCCATTTTGGAAACTAGATCCCCCCAAGGAGCTTGTATAGATGCCTAGTGAGCACTTTAAACCCTCAGGTGCTTCACAAATTGATCTGTAAAAATGAAAAAGTACTTTTTTTTCACAAAAAAATTCTTTTCGCCTCAATTTTTTCAATTTCACATGGGCAATAGGATAAAATGGATCATAAAATTTGGTGGGCAATTTCTTTTGAGTACGCCGATACCTCATATGTGGGGGTAAACCACTGTTTGGGCACTCGGCAGGGCTCGGAAGGGAAGGCGCGCCATTTGACTTTTTGAATGGAAAATTAGCTCCAATTGTTAGCGGACACCATGTTGCGTTTGGAGAGCCCCTGTGTGCCTAAACATTGGAACTCCCCCACAAGTGACCCCATTTTGGAAACTAGACCCCCCAAGGAACTTATCTAGATGCATATTGAGCACTTTAAACCCCCAGGTGCTTCACAGAAGTTTATAACGCAGAGACATGAAAATAAAAAATAATTTTTCTTTACTCAAAAATGATTTTTTAGCCTAAAATTTCCTATTTTGCCAAGGGTGATAGGAGAAATTGGACCCCAAATGTTGTCCAGTTTGTCCTGAGTATGCTGATACCCCATATGTGGGGGTAAACCACTGTTTGGGCGCACGGCAGGGCTCGGAAGGGAAGGCACACCATTTGGCTTTTTAAATGGAAAATTAGCTCCAATCATTAGCGGACACCATGTCACGTTTGGAGAGCCCCTGTGTGCCTAAACATTGGAGATCCCCCAGAAATGACCCCATTTTGGAAACTAGACCCCCAAAGGAACTAATCTAGATGTGTGGTGAGGACTTTGAACCCCCAAGTGCTTCACAGAAGTTTATAACGCAGAGCCATGAAAAAAAAAAAAAAAATTATTTTCTCAAAAATTATCTTTTAGCCTGCAATTTTTTATTTTCCCAAGGGTATCAGGAGAAATTTGACCCAAAAAGTTGTTGTCCAGTTTCTCCTGAGTACGCTGATACCCCATATGTGGGGGTAAACCACTGTTTGGGCACATGCCGGGGCTCGGAAGTGAAGTAGTGACGTTTTGAAATGCAGACTTTGATGGAATGCTCTGTGGGCGTCACGTTGCGTTTGCAGAGCCCCTGATGTGGCTAAACAGTAGAAACCCCCCACAAGTGACCCCATTTTGGAAACTAGACCCCGAAAGGAACTTATCTAGATGTGTGGTGAGCACTTTGAACCCCCAAGTGCTTCACAGAAGTTTATAATGCAGAGCCGTGAAAATAATAAATATGTTTTCTTTCCTCAAAAATAATTATTTAGCCCAGAATTTTTTAATTTTCCCAAGGGTAACAGGAGAAATTTGACCCCAATATTTGTTGTCAAGTTTCTCCTGAGTACGGTGATACCCCATATGTGGGGGTAAACTACTGTTTGGGCACATGCCAGGGCTCGGAATTGAAGTAGTGACGTTTTGAAATGCAGACTTTGATGGAATGCTCTGCGGGCGTCACGTTGCGTTTGCAGAGCCCCTGATGTAGCTAAACAGTAGAAACCCCCCACAAGTGACCCCATTTTGGAAACTATACCCCAAAAGGAACTTATCTAGATGTGTGGTGAGCACTTTGAACCCCAAAGTGCTTCATAGAAGTTTATAATGCAGAGCCGTGAAAATAATAAATACGTTTTCTTTCCTCAAAAATAATTATTTAGCCCAGAATTTTTTATTTTCCCAAGGGTTACAGGAGAAATTGGACCCAAAAAGTTGTTGTCCAGTTTCTCCTGAGTACGCTGATACCCCATGTGTGGAGGTAAACCACTGTTTGGGCACACGTCAGGGCTCAGAAGGGAAGTAGTGACTTTTGAAATGCAGACTTTGATGGAATGGTCTGCGGGCGTCACGTTGCGTTTGCAGAGCCCCTGGTGTGCCTAAACAGTAGAAACCCCCCACAAGTGACCCCATTTTAGAAACTAGACCCCCCAAGGAACTTATCTAGATATGTGGTGAGCACTTTGATCCCCCAAGTGCTTCACAGACGTTTACAACGCAGAGCCGTGAAAATAAAAAATCATTTTTCTTTCCTCAAAAATTATGTTTCAGCAAGCATTTTTTTATTTTCACAAGGGTAACAGGAGAAATTGGACCCCAGTAATTGTTGCGCAGTTTATCCTGAGTATGCTGGTACCCCATATGTGGGGGTAAACCACTGTTTGGGCACACGTCGGGGCTCGGAATTGAGGGAGCACCATTTGACTTTTTGAATACGAGATTGGCTGGAATCAATGGTGGCGCCATGTTGCGTTTGGAGACCCCTGATGTGCCTAAACAGTGGTAACCCCTCAATTCTACCTCCAACACTAACCCCCCCACACCCCTAACCCTAATCCCAACTGTAGCCATATCCCTAATCACAACCCTAACCACAACCCTAATTCCAACCCTAACCCTAAGGCTATGTGCCCACATTGCGGATTCGTGTGAGATTTTTCAGCATCATTTTTGAAAAATCCGCGGGTAAAAGGCACTGCGTTTTACCTGCGGATTTTCCGCGGATTTCCAGTGTTTTTTGTGCGGATTTCACCTGCGGATTCCTATTGAGGAACAGGTGTAAAACGCTGCGGAATCCGCACAAAGAATTGACATGCTGCGGAAAATACAACACAGCGTTTCCGCGCGGTATTTTCCGCACCATGGGCACAGCGGATTTGGTTTTCCATAGGTTTACATGGTACTGTAAACCTGATGGAACACTGCTGCGGATCCGCAGCCAAATCCGCACCGTGTGCACATAGCCTAATTCTAAAGGTATGTGCACACGATGCGGAAAACGCTGCGGATCCACAGCAGTTTCCCATGAGTTTACAGTTCAATGTAAACCTATGGGAAACAAAAATCGCTGTACACATGCTGCGGAAAAACTGCACGGAAACGAGGCGGTTTACATTCCGCTGCATGTCACTTCTTTGTGCGGATTCCGCAGCGGTTTTACAACTGCTCAAATAGAAAATCGCAGTTGTAAAACCGCAGTGAAATGCGCAGAAAAAACGCGGTAAATCCGCCATAAATCCGCAGCGGTTTAGCACTGCGGATTTATCAAATCCGCAGCGGAAAAATCCGCAGAGGACCAGAATACGTGTGCACATACCGAAACCCTAACCCTAGCCCTAACCCTAACCCTACCCCTAACCCTAGCCCTAACCCTATTCTAACATTAGTGGAAAAAAAAATTTCTTTATTTTTTTATTGTCCCTACCTATGGGGGTGACAAAGGGGGGGGGGTCATTTATTATTTTTTTTATCTTGATCACTGAGATATAATCTATCTCAGTGACCAAAATGCACTTTGGAACGAATCTGCCAGCCGGCAGATTCGGCGGGCGCACTGCGCATGCGCCCGCCATTTTGGAAGATGGCGGCGCCCAGGGAGAAGACGGACGGACCCCGGCAGGATCGGTAAGTATGATGGGGTGGGGGGGAGCACGAGGGGGGGGGATCGGAGCACGGGGAGGGTGGATCGGAGCGCGGGAGGGGTGGAACGGAGCATGGGGGGTGGAACGGAGCACGGGGGGGTGGAACGGAGCACGGGGGGTGGAATGGAGCACGGGGGGTGGATCGGAGTGCAGGGGGGGTGATTGGAGCGTGAGGAGGGTGATTGGAGCACGGGGGGAGCGGACATGAGCACGGGGGGAGCGGAGCACAGGACGGAGGGGAGCCGGAGCAGTGTACCGGACAGATCGGAGGGCTGGGGGGGCGATCGGTGGGGTGGGGTGGGGGCACATTAGTGTTTCCAGCCATGGCCGATGATATTGCAGCATCGACCATGGCTGGATTGTAATATTTCACCAGTTATAATAGGTGAAATATTACAAATCGCTCTGATTGGCAGTTTCACTTTCAACAGCCAATCAGAGCGATCGTAGCCACGGGGGGGTGAAGCCACCCCCCTGGGCTAAACTACCACTCCCCCTGTCCCTGCAGATCGGGTGAAATGGGAGTTAACCCTTTCACCCGATCTGCAGGGACGCGATCTTTCCATGACGCCACATAGGCGTCATGGGTCGGATTGGCACCGACTTTCATGACGCCTACGTGGCGTCATGGGTCGGGAAGGGGTTAAAGTTACTATACTTATTTTTGTCTTTTGGTATTTATTAATTTTTTTTCCACCAAATTCTTCAAATTGCACATCCGGTTCATAAATTTTGTACAGAAATAAAAAAAAAAGGTCTTTATTTTTGCCTTTAATTCTTTTTGAGCAAAAAGTCACTTTTTGCTTAAAGGGAACCTGTCACCCCGAAAATCGCGGGTGAGGTAATCCCACCGGCATCAGGGGCTTATCTGCAGCATTCTGTAATGCTGTAGATAAGCCCCCGATGTTACCTGAAAAAGGAGAAAAAGACGTTAGATTATACTCACCCAGGGGCGGTCCCGCTGCTGGTCTGGTCAGATGGGCGTCTCCGGTCCGCTGCGGCGCCTCCTATCTTCTTTCCATGACGTCCTCTTCTGATCTTCGGCCACGGCTCCGGCGCAGGCGTACTTTGCTCTGCCCTGTTGAGGGCAGACAAAGTACTGCAGTGCGCAGGCGCCGAGCCTCTGACCTTTCCGGCGCCTGCGCACTGCTGTACTATCCTCTGCCCTCAACAGGGCAGAGCAAAGTACGCCTGCGCCGGAGCCGTGGCTGAAGATCAGAAGAGGACGTCATGGAAAGAAGATGGGAGGCGACGCAGCGGACCGGAGACGCCCATCTGACCAGACCAGCAGCGGGACCGCCCCTGGGTGAGTATAATCTAACGTCTTTTTCTCCTTTTTCAGGTAACATCGGGGGCTTATCTACAGCATTATAGAATGCTGCAGATAAGCCCCTGATGCCGGTGGGATTACCTCACCCCCGATTTTCGGGGTGACAGGTTCCCTTTAATGTCGCAAAATCTGAGTCGAAAATTCAGACATATATTAAATCGTTTTAAGAGGAACTATAGTACATGTGTGAAAAAATGTGAGTTTTTAAAAAGTCACAATCGATGATTTAGAAAGAAACATCTTGAAACTCTGCACGTAATTACGAACATCAAAAAAACAACAACAAAAAACAGGTGAACACAAATTATAGAGTTTAAAAAGGCACAAATTAAAATAAAAATTAAAATCAGGCAAACACCACTAAAACTAGGCAAAAAATGAAAGACGCAAATGCAGCAATGTATCGTGTTCTGTTTCAAAAATTAGCTATAGACTTTAAGGCTCATTCAGATGAATATGTTATACTAGATGGTGGCCCGATTCTAACACATCGGGTATTCTAGAATATGTATGTAGTTTATTTATGAAGTTTTCAGAATAATGCAATTTATACACAGGATTTGGTCGGCCGCGACCAATTAGCGAAGCGTGGTTCAAATTCCGCGCCAATTCGCGGGCGGACTGCGCCTGTCGCTGATTGTTCGCGGTCGGGTGTGACCAATCAGTGAAGCCAGGGCTGGCTCCAGGTTTTTGAGGGCCCCGGGCGAAAGAAGTCTCAGTGGGCCCCCCTCTTTAACACATACCACGATTCATGATGCATAGATACAGCAGAGAAATATAGCACAGCCAAGTAGCGTAAAACCCAGCCCACATAGTATATAGCACAGCCACGTAGTTTATAACACAGCCACGTAGTATATAGCACAGCAACGTAGTATATTGCACAGCCACGTAGTATATAGCACAGCCCACGTAGTATATAACACAGCCCATGTAGTATATAGCACAGCCCACGTAGTATATTGCCCAGCCACGTAGTATATTGCCCAGCCACGTAGTATATAGCACAGACACGTAGTATATTGCCCAGCCATGTAGTATATTGCCCAGCCACGAAGTATATAGCACAGACACGTAGTATATAGCACAGACACGTAGTATATTGTCCAGCCATGTAGTATATAGCACAGACATGTAGTATATAGCACAGACACGTAGTATATAGCACAGACACGTAGTATATAGCATAGACATGTAGTATTTTGCCCAGCCATGTAGTAGATAGCACAGACACGTAGTATATAGAACAGACACATAGTATATAGCATAGACATGTAATATTTTGCCCAGCCATTTAGTATATAGCACAGACACATAGTATATAGCAGAGACACGTAGTATATTGCCCAGCCACGTAATATATTGCACAGCCACATAGTATATTGCACAGCCACGTAATATATTGCACAGCCACGTAGTATATAGAACAGCCACGTAGTATATAGCACAGAGACGTAGTATATAACACTGCCCATGCAGTATATAACACAGGCCACGTAGTATATAGCACAGCCCACATAGTATATGGCACAGAGATGTAGTATATAACACAGCCCACGTAGTATATAGCAATGTGGGCACCATATCCCTGTTAAAAAATGAATTAAAATAAAAAATAGCTATATACTCACCCTCCGTCGGCCCCCGATTCCAGCCGAGGCGTTTACCGATGCTCCTCGCGACGCTCCGGTCCCAAGAGTGCATTGCGGTCTCACGAGATGATGATGTAGCGGTCTCGCGAGACCGCTACGTCATCATCTTGCGAGACCGCAATGCATGGACCGGTCACTGGAGCGTCACGAGGAGCGGGTAATCTTGCCTGAAGAAGGAGCCAATGTGCTCTGAAAGCTTGCAAACATATTATTTTCTGGTTAGGCAATAAAGGTATCACTCCTAGAATACTTCTGTCATCATTGGGCAGAAAAATATTCACATCGATTTTTCTGGCTAAGGCCTGTCCCACACGTCCAGATAATTCTGATACCGGAAAAATCGGTACCGGAGTTATCCGTGTCCGTGTGCTCACGTGGCACATCAGTGTGACACACATGTGGCAGCCGTGTGCCGACTGGGTACCACACGCACCGTGCAGGAGACAGCACTAGAGATAAGCGCTGTCCCCTGCTTTGGGTGCTGAATCCAGAATTCATTTCTTCTCTCCAGCAGCGTTCACTGGAATGAAAAATCATTTTTTTGTATTTTTTTGGCGGTGTAAATAAAGTTACCGGTAATCTCCCCCCTCCCTCCCCCTGTGTGCCCGCCCGCAGGCATTAAAATATTTACCCAGCTCCCTCGATGCTTCCATCCTCTCAGCATCGCAGCTCTTCCTGTAAGAGCGGTCACGTGGTGCCGCTTATTACAGTGATGAATATGCGGCTCCACCCCTATGGGAGGTGGAGCCGCATATTCATCACTGTAATGTGCGGCACCACGTGACCGCTCATACAGGAAGAGCTGCGACGCTGAGAGGAAGCGCCAAGGGAGCTGGGTAAGTATTTTAATGCCAGCGGGTGGGCCCACATGGGGTGGGAGGGGGGAGATTACCGGGAACTTTATTTTAACAACAAAAATAAAAAAAAAAAAAAGATTTTTCATTCCTTCTCTCCAGCGAACGCTGCTGGAGAGAAGAAATGAATGGGCCTTCAGCACCACAAGCTGGGGGGACAGCGCTTACAGTAGTGCTGTCTCCTGCACGGCACACGGACTGCACACGGACAGCATCCGTGTGCGGTATGTGTTTTACACGGACCCATTGACTTTAATGGGTCCGTGTGATCCGTGCGTTCCCACGAACACTGACATGTCTCCGTGTTTTTCAAACGGACACACGGTCCGTGAAAACACGCTGACATGTGCAGAGACACATTGATTTTAATGTGTCTACGTAAGTCAGTGTCTCCGGTACGTGAGGAAACTGACACCTCACGTACCGGAGCCACTGACGTGTGAAACCGGCCTAACACGGTACCACAATACAATTTGTTATTGTACATCAACATGTAAAGACAAATGCCATACAGGTGTAAAAAAAACATACAGATGACTATATGAATAAAAAAATGTTTTCTTTTTTTCTGGATCAAACAATTTTTTGTACACTTGTCTGAACTCGAACATAAAACAGCATACA
This sequence comes from Ranitomeya imitator, assembly GCF_032444005.1. Lineage (NCBI taxonomy): Eukaryota > Metazoa > Chordata > Amphibia > Anura > Dendrobatidae > Ranitomeya > Ranitomeya imitator. The sequence continues at coordinate 134,936,588 of NC_091283.1, read as the reverse complement.
ACATTTTTGACCAAAATAAAAACACTACAATACACAGTGTGTAATTCCAGTCTGTAGCTATTTAAAAAAAAAAAAAAAGAGGAAGATTTAGGCTATGTTCCCACTATGATGTTGGTGAGTTTTTGATGTTGCACTCACAACACCTATTTTGTAACGTTCACTTGGGTTTTTTTCATTGTGTTTTTTAGTGTGTTTTTAGATAGCTTTTGATGCTGCGTTTTTTTTGTCTCTTTTTGATATGTCATGTTTTAAATAAAGCTGCTTTTGTTTTTTATACTTTTTGATATTTGGCTTTGACAGCAGCTTTACTGGCACAATCATGTGCAAATTTCATGCATTTTTAGTGCATTTCCATAGTGAAACTCAGTAAAAATCACATCACATTTAGACCAATTTAATCCTATGCTTCTATTCTCAGTGGTGTTTTTTTTCATGCACCGATCGGATCGTGATCGGACAGAAAAACAAAAGGCAGCATGTTGCAATTGCATGCCAAATTTGGATCGCACACACCCATATAAGTTTATGGGTGTGTGTGAAACATCGCACTGCTAAACAGCAAAACCATAAAAGCAGGACTTAAGGCTATATGCACACGTTGCGGATTTTGATGCGGATCCGCAGCGTTTTTGGAAGCGCGGAATTGCATCAAATCAGCAGTGTAGTGCACAAGCAATGTTAGTCAATGGGAAATTGAAAATTGTTGTGCACATGCTGCGTAAAAAAACATGTGGATTTGCACCCATTTACACAACCTGTCATCTAGTCGACACTGAGCACCATGTGCCCAGTGTCTCCCAGTGAACTGATATTCCCTGCCTCAGGGCACCACGAGTGTGAGAAAGTTCTCCTGTTTGCGGTGCCGTCTGACAGGTCATGCGAGTTTACAGCCAATTAACTCACTTCACCTATGTGATGTCCTCGTGAGCACCGTGGCAAATTTTCCCACGGCGCTCACACTGTTGTCAGAAAGATGAAGTGAGTTTACTGGCTGTGAACTCCCGGGACCTGTCAGATGGCACCATGAGTGTTAGGGGTTGAGTTCCTGCCTCTGCTGCGGTCTCCCATTCTTCTCCTGCCGCAGTGGAGCCTGCTCAGCGGAGACATCTATCCCAGCATCTCGCTCAGTCTGACTCTGTGCTAAGAGTTATTGCTGCATTTCCTGCTCCTGCCATTGAAGTCAGTGCTGGACAGCGGCCAGCAGACACTTCTGGGACTAAGTCCTGCTTTTCACGTTCTGAGCATGCCCAGGGTAAGATCTCTCAGTGGAGATCGAGGGTCACATGATCAGATACTGCAGCTAGGTCATTGGTCCTTCTTGGAAGGTCCTTGTAGGTGCTAGGACTAAGTCCTGCTTTGCACTCTGAGCATGCCCAGGGCAAGATCTCTCAGTGGAGATCTGGGGTCACATGCTCAGGTACTGCAGCAACTCCATTGGTCCTTCTTTGAAAGGTCCTAAACGTGCTGCAACTATTTAAGGCTCGCATGGCCGCACGGCAATGCGCTAGTATCAATTCTAATATGTGCTTTGCGCCAGTGTGGTTATGCATGTATGTGTTCAGGGACCCGGCTGAAATAAGCCCCTAGAATGCTGGCACCTCCGGCGAGGAGATTGTGTGAACGTGATTCAGGGACCCGGCTGAAATAAGCCCCTAGAATACCGGCACCTCCGGTGAGGAGATTGTTTTGTGCATAACCACTGACTGCTATCAGTTCGGCAGTAAGCTTGTGCTCCTGTGAGGCTAACAGGGCGCAGTGCTTTCCTCTCGCAGGCTGCTCTGTGAGGTAGTCTATACCGCCAAACAGTGCCACCATTCACTAGTGCAGCGCCCCAGAGACCTGGTCGTTGCAGTCTGACGCTCTGCCACTAAGGGGAGTGATGGGACGTCTGATGGCACTAAAGGAGTTCTTCTGACCAGGTATCACCAGCACACATTACATTTCACACTCCGGCCACTAGGGGGAGAAAAAGGCTTTATTTATTGAGCCACTCCTCACACTGGTAAAACTAGAGGTTGGATAGAAAGTTAGTTAGAAGCTGACTGGGTTGGATTCAGGCAACATCCCATGGCAGGGGGTGTTGCGGGGAGAAGACACAGGGGGGTCCCTGTCAGGCGTGGGAACCAGGCAGGTGCCTAGCGAACAGAGCAGAACGTTACGGAACCATGCCTGCACTACTTTGCGGCAGTATTTTAAGAGAGAGACACGAAGAGAAGGATATTGTGGAACAGTGAGAAACAAGATCAAGCACAAAGGAGAGCCAGTAGGAGTCGTGCCGTGAGACCGAGGCAATATCCTACTGAGGCGCGTAGCCGGTGGCCAGAACACCGCGGGAGTAACTGACTCTAGGCCTTACTTCAAACTCCGCAGTACAGTTAATTATAGGTTGGCTGTCTACCTTACATGTCCTACGAAGACATAGGGGGCAACGCGTGGAGAGGGGCGTCTCTAGGGTCCCAGAAGAGCTCCGAGCCTTCCCGTCATACGGGTGCGTCCTAGCCATAACATACCTGGGGGACGAGAAACTAGTAACATCTGGAACTAAAGAGAGAGAGCTGTAGAGAACAAACGAGAACAGCAGTTGTGAGGACTATTCCGAATGCTCAGCAGGGTAGCACTACAACACACAGGCGCTAGTGGTAGGCAACGATTTCCACCTGCAAAGGGAACTCTGGATGTGCCCATCGGACCGACTGGTCTCCGACAGCCCTGTTAAGCGTGCTCTGGATTGAGGATCCTGAAGTCTTCAGTAAAGAGGTAAAGAGACTGCAACCTTGTGTCCTCGTTATTGACTGCACCTCACACCATCATCATCTATTGGGAAGCCCTGGGGACATACTTCACCTGTGGGAAAGTATACCATCCAGCTGCCATTCCATCACCCCAGCGGACCCAACAGCAGCGTCGGTCACCCTGACCGAACACCACAGGTGGCGTCACGAATCACTGACAGACTGTACCACCTTTATTGGACGCCCCTTAGCAGGGTCGCGGACCGGGTCTAGCCACCGTGACAGCCTCAGAACCGAATCAGAGAGGCCCGGTACCGAGAACTCGTGGCCCTGTGTCTGGGTGTCCTCCAACTTGGCGTCACAAACAGGATCCTACTTAAGCCTGAGAAGCAGGTCATGTGTGCATTGGAACTGTGATTGAAATGTGTTTGAACTGTGATTTATTGCAAGGACTGTGTATTGCTATCTGCCGCAAGATTCCCACCAAAGCTACCGCCATTGCAGTGCCACGAGGAGCGCAGGAGAAGAAGAGGGGCGTGGAAGTGGGCGTGAGCAAGCTGAAGAGCACGAAAGATCATGGCCGCCCAGTCTAAATATTTCTGTACCTTGAGGACGTCTCCGTCAGCAGCTGAGATCCGCCTCCTGATCCTCAATGGAGGGCGGAGAAACAAGAAACGAAACCGCCCACGAAGGAGAGAGCGGGAAAGAGACCAGGGAGTGACCCACGTGGAGGACGCCATGGCCGGCCGCTCAGACCCAGACTGCGGGGTTGAAGCAGAGGGCTCCCCCAGCTACCCGGACGAGCACAGCAGCCAGAGCTTCACATTTGGGACCGGTCTCCTGCAGGGTGAGATGGAGGATCTTATGGAGCAGCTTCTCCAGTGGCGGCTAGAGACCAAGGCCTCGTGCCAGGAGGCACCAGCGGAGGAACTCCCGACAACGGATCCTTCACCATCCTTGGAGTCGGCTGCAACGGAAGAAGTCGCGTCGGTCGGTGAGTCTGCTGACCCCGTTCCGCCGGCGGAGGACCTGCTGATAGGCCTCGTTGCGGCACCCCCTTCCCCCGGGCCCCATGCTCGCAGGCCTCTTCCACACTGGGACCGGGCCACCGGCATGGAACATTTCTACAAGGCCCCGATCTCGCCGATCACCATGCCAGGCGAGGTCTATGCCGAGCGCACCGTATGTCGATGGGTGAACCCGGGGTCGAACATCATGGGGTTCCCCGCGGTGAAGACTCAGGAAGGGGAGATGGTGGAGGCCCTTAGCTGGGAAGAATACCAGGCCCAGCTGGATCGGCAGTGGGAGGAGCAGGAGAGACAGCACCAGGCCCAGCGAGAAGCCCACTACCGGCGGGACCTCGAGATAAAGGACCGGGCCCGCAAGGACCGCACCACCCACCAGGCCCCGCGCAGGCAGGGCACCGTTGTGGATTTCAAGCTCCGTGGGGGATGGGGCTTCATCAAGGAGCCGAACCTGTATTCCGAGGTTTTCGTTAACCGGAGGGATGTGGAGTCCCATCTCAGGGAAGGCCACCCGGACCGGGATCTCTACCCGGGGGACGAGGTCACCTACACCCGGAACTTTGGGGGGAGGGGGTGGTTCGCCCTGAATGTACACAAGCGGCCAGTCCCCATGACATCGACAGACAAAGCGCCGGAGAAGCCATCCCCCGTAGTGAGGGTGCTCCCTTGTGACCGGACCATGACCATCACCAAGACTACAGTAGTGACCCCCAAATGCACTGTCGTGAAAACCACTACCTGTACTGTGGACACTACCACCATGGTGGTGGCAGAAAGCCCAGCCTCTGGAATGGTTGGCACCTCGGCCGCTAGGAGGTTCAGGACCATTGCCACACAGACTCCTGACTGGAGCCCGGGATCTTCTGTGACCACGCCGAGTGCCAGTGCGTACCCGGCGGGATGGCCCCGCCCACTGCTGCTGGTGGAGTTGTCACAACCACCAACGTCAAAGCATAAACCTCGAAGAAACGAGCTTGTATATAGTTAACTGTTTCCTGCCTTTGCTCTAAACCCGTCTAGGGTTATTTCTTAAAGGGGTCCCTTCGTTTACCCGGGATCCCTATTGTTTTTGTTTTTTCTTTTGCACAAGTTCATCATTGTTTTCAAAGACTGCCGGATCATGAACAGTGAATGATTCCAAAACTTTGTTGTAAATAGTTTGCACCTTCTTAAAGGTGTCCTCTACTGGTTTTACATTGGAAGAAGACTTTGCGAAGATAATGCTTTTAGGACATGACGCAGAAGGTCTTGCTTCCAACGGACTTGCAGACAGGGAGAGTCTGCACTACCTCCTAGAGACTTGGTTCCCTCTTAAAGGGAATGTTCGCCTGTTGCCTTAAAAGAAAGTTGAAATGTTAATAATGTTGTAATTCAGAAAAGTTTGATGATGTTGTTAGAGATTGAGGACAGGAAAGATTGAAAGTGAACCCGTAGGGGTTAGAGAGAGAGTCCTCCTGAGAACCGTAGGATGATGGTCGGTACAATGACAGTAGGCCCAGCCCGGGAGCTAGGCGGTCCTGCATTGGTGAAGCTAGAAAGGAAAGAAAAAGTTGAGTTATTTTTATAGTATGTTATAGTAGGCCTTTAGTGGGTTCAGCTTATACGCCCTTAAAGGAAAAGTTAAATTATTGTTCAGAGTTTGCACTTAGTAGAATACCCGGTTGGGTAATGAGAGTTATTTATAGTCAAGATGTTATTTAAAAATATTTAACCTTGTTTTGTTTGTAACGTTCAAGTGTCCTTACCTCCCATAAAGGGAAGCATCCTTCTATTTACTTGTTTAAAGCATTTAAAAAAAAATTGTGTGTCTTTTGCTGAAATGTATTGTTGTTCTTCTTCCCAGTCCAGGAGTACTGGATTTAACCGGAGGGGAGTGCAGCGCCCCAGAGACCTGGTCGTTGCAGTATGACGCTCTGCCACTAAGGGGAGTGATGGTACGTCTGATGGCACTAAAGGAGTTCTTCTGACCAGGTATCACCAGCACACATTACACTTCACACTCTGGCCACTAGGGGGAGAAAAAGGCTTTATTTATTGGGCGACTCCTCACACTGGTAAAACTAGGGGTTGGATAGAAAGTTAGTCAGAAGCTGACTGGGTTGGATTCAGGCAACATCCCGTGGCAGGGGGTGTTGCGGGGAGAAGACACAGGGGGGTCCCTGTCAGGCGTGGGAACCTGGCAGGTGCCTAGCGAACAGAGCAGAACGTTACGGAACCGCGCCTGCACTACCTTGCGGCGGTATCCTAAGAGAGAGACACGAAGAGAAGGATATTGTGGAACAGTGAGAAACGAGATCAAGCACAAAGGAGAGCCAGTAGGAGTCGTGCCGTGAGACCGAGGCAACATCCTACTGAGGCGCGTGGCCGGAACACCGCGGGAGTAACTGACTCAATGGCCTTACTTCAAACTCCGCAGGACAGTTAATTATAGGTTGGCTGTCTACCTTACATTTCCTATGAAAACATAGGGGGCAACGTGTGGAGAGGGGCATCTCTAGGGTCCCGGAAGAGCTCCGAGCCTTCCCGTCATACGGGTGCGTCCTAGCCATAACATACCTGGGGGATGAGAAACTAGTAACATCTGGAACTAAAGAGAGAGAGCTGTAGAGAACAAACGAACGAGAACAGCAGTTGTGAGGACTATTCCGAATGCTCAGCAGGGTAGCACTACAACACACAGGCGCTAGTGGTAGGCAACGATTTACACCTGCAAAGGGAACTCTGGATGTGCCGACCGGTCTCTGACAGCCCTGTTAAGCGTGCTCTGGATTGAGGATCCTGAAGTCTTCAGTAAAGAGGTAAAGAGACTGCAACCTTGTGTCCTCGTTATTGACTGCACCTCACACCATCACCATCTACCTTATTGGGAAGCCCTGGGGACATACTTCACCTGTGGGAAGTTATACCATCCAGCTGCCATTCCTTCACCCCAGTGGACCCCACAGCAGCGTCGGTCACCCTGACCGAACACCACAGGTGGCGTAACGAATCCCTGACAGACTGTACCACCTTTATTGGACGCCCCTTAGCAGGGTCGCGGACCGGGTCTAGCCACCGTGACAGCCTCAGAACCGAATCAGAGAGGCCCGCTACCGAGAACTCGTGGCCCTGTGTCTGGGGGCGCTCCACTAGCAGCAGGTTCCTCCTGCATGGTGGACCCCAGGCTGCGAAGAACACCATTCATAATAAACATCTATTTTTACTCGGTGTGTTCCGCTAGCCCTAACAATGAGTAGGAGAACTTTCTCACACTTGCTGTGCCCTCAGACAGGGAATAGCAGTTCACAGGGAGACACTGGGCACACGGTGCTCAGTGTCGACTGCATAACAGGCTGTATGGTCACATTATGCATCCATGCAGCCTGCCATCTAGATGTAGCAGAGTTGGACACGTCGTGGGACAAATGGATTAAAAGCATCTCTGCGGAAAGGTGAGGAATACTGTTGTTTTTTTTCACCTCTTTTGCAGATGACGAGAGCATGAGGGGGGAATGGGTGAGGTCGCAAGTATGGCTTAATCAAGAATATTAAAGGAGTCTGTGTCATTCTTTCAATTAAAGGACTTTTTCTGGGTGTCTGTGTTTTTTACAATTAATACAAAACCCAGCACTCAACTTTGTGGTGTGAAGAAACGAAAGATTTATTATCCAAAATCAGAAAACGTTTCGGTCCCACAACTGGACCTTCATCAGTAACCGGAGGTTGCTACCAATATAGTATTGGATATGCAGAGAGAAAAGTTACAGCCTATATGGGTGCTGTCATCGCGGCATCCACCGCTGAATAGCAAGTCTTACTGATGAAGGTCCAGTTGTGGGACCGAAACATTTTCTGATTTGGGATAATAAATCTTTCGTTTCTTCACACCACAAAGTTGAGTGCCGGGTTTTGTATTATTTGCTGATTACGGTTTGGGAACCTACCCGTGCACCTCATACGGTTGTGCACACGTGTTTCTAACTGTGTTTTTTACAATGTCACTATGGGGTTAGTAATGGGGGCGTCTTATTGACGTCCCTCCATTACTAACCTCTGGGCTTGATGTCACCTGACAATACAAAGGTGACATCAACCCCTCCATCAGCCCACTTGCCACCTCTACAGGGCAAGTGGGAAGAGTGAGGCTAAGTTCCAGAATTGGCGCATCTTAGAGATGCACCTTTCCTGGGATGGCTGAGAGCTGATGTTTTTAGCCTGGAGGGAACAGTATCCATGGCCCCTTCCTAGGCTATTAATATCAGCCTGCAGCTATCTGCATAGCCTTTGCTGGTTATTAATTATAGGTGGACCCTACGTAATTTTTTTAGGGTCTCCCATTTTAATAGCCAGAAAAGGCTAATTATACAGCTGTGAGCTGATATTAATAGCATGGCAAGCTCCATGGGTATTACCCCCATCTGCCCCCAGCCATCGGCTTTCCCTCTGTTGGTTCTGAAAATTGCGCAGGAGCCCACACATTATTTTCCAAAAAATCTTTTAGTAATTAAATACATGTACAGTAAGCTGCACACACACTGTACTAATTGTAATTGTCACTGACATCTATATATCTACCTATTCCGCTTGTATTTACTGTATGTAATCCATCTCTTCTATCCTGTCGGCTCCTGCAGTGATTTTACAGAACATGGCAGATGAATTACCGGCTTCTCTTCTATCTATGTAATATAAATACTGTATATATGTGTATTTCACTGACATCTATATATCTATGTATTCTATGTGTATATATCGATTCTATTCTAACCTGTCAGTGTGATTTTACTGAATGCGGCACATGAATTGCCAGCTTTTCAAAGGTCACCAGTGCATAAAAATCAGACGGCACTCACATGGTCCGAGTGCTGTGCGATTTTCTTCTCGCACCCATAGGCTTGCATTGGAGAGTCTCGGCGACAATTGCAGCATGCTGCGATTTTATACGCAAGCTGAATACGCCAAAGAAAATAAACGGTGTTGTTACCTGCCCCATAGGTACAAGTGCACTTGTCCGAGTGCTATGCAATGTTTTCTCACATAGCGTTTGCCCGTATTCTATGGTGGTGTGACTCCGGCCTTAAAGTCCAGATTTGGATTTGCCATGTGTCAATGCTGCATTAGAATCCACAAAAAGCAAAATTAAGTGTCTCAGTAACAGGCAGTTTTCCATCATGCTCCCATGTTTTTTATTATGAACTTCCTCTTTACCATCCTCATTCAGTATTTTGGAATTATGTAGATGTTAAGTGCTTTCTTCCTGAGACTATCCATGCAGTTTTTTTTTCAATACTCGTTTAATTGTTCTAATTAAATGTATAGAATGGAGTAACTGGATTATATGTAAGTGCATTTCCATTTTTATGCTTTCAGGTCATTCATTATGAGGCTGGATTAGCAGAATACTCCTGTATTTGGAACATAAGACATCATGAAACTCTTAGAAATGGAACTTCGATCCTGTGTTTCAGGAGCCAAGGTGTTTAATGTATCAGTACATTCTTAAAAGTGAAGATTGTGCTGTTTTTTTCATATATTGGACCATTTACTTTTAAAATATGTCATTTTAAATGTTTAGTTTTGCATGTGGTAGCTCACAAAAGGATGGCGTTTGTTACACAAGTGTTCGATTTTTTTCAGCATATTTTGTAAGTCATTGACTCACAGTGTGAGCTTAAATGGATCTAGACTTTATGCACAAAGGAAACACAGGGTCCAAATGAGACCCTTAGGGATCATTTACATGATCACATAATCCTATAAATGATTAACAACGTGATCATAACCCCTGATAATGAGAAAACAATGTCAGAAAAGTGTTAATAGAGGAATGAAACGGTTGAATACTGATCATTACATTGTAACATCGAACATCACGCACTGTGTTCACAGAGAGATAAGCCTATCTTGAATTTGCACTGCTCCTTTTGTTGGTGAAATCGTTGGATGATCACACAATCTACTTTTATATTATACAATTTTTTAAAATTTGAATGAGAATTTTTTCGCTCGTCTATACGATTTTGTAAACGATGAACTCATTTGGACATATTCTTCCGTCGCTCAACCCATTCACTTTTCACAGTTATAGTGAATGATGAGTCCTTACTGTTAGAAGCTGATGGATTATTGGCAAGTGAAAATGGGCCTTTAGTTTTGCTCCGAACGCTATTTCCTTTTTGTGTCATACCTTCACTCTTTCCTTCCCTCCTTTTTATGTTACTTACTTAAAGTGCCACTACATTTGGGAACACTTTTTTTTCTTACTTAAATTCCATCAATTCGTGAAAAGAAAATTTTTGCAATTGGGTTTCATTAAAACTTTTGCACCGATTGCCTCTTATGGCCCATGTATTACACAGTCTATTGCTGGCTATAGAATGAGTGGGGGTCAGATACCTGAAGTCAGAGATCATCAAGAGCAGGAGGGACGACAAATCCTAGGTTCAGCAACAAGGTCAGAGGAAAGAGCCACATGCCTAAGCAAACACTCCTCTTTTAACCCCTTTCTGACCTCGGACGGGATAGTACGTCCGAGGTCAGATCCCCTGCTTTGATGCAGGGCTCCGCGGTGAGCCCGCATCAAAGCCGGGACATGTCAGCTGTTTAGAACAGCTGACATGTGCCCGTAATAGGCGCGGGCAGAATCGCGATCTGCCCGCACCTATTAACTAGTTAAATGCCGCTGTCAAATGCAGACAGCGGCATTTAACTACTGCTTCCGGCCGGGCGGCCGGAAATGATGTCATCGCCGACCCCCGTCACATGATCGGGGGTCGGCGATGCGTCAGGATGGTAACCATAGAGGTCCTAGAGACCTCTATGGTTGCTGATCACCGGTGGCTGTAAGCGCCACCCTGTGGTCGGCGCTCACAGCACACCTCCATTTCTGCTACATAGCAGCGATCAGCAGATCGCTGCTATGTAGCAGAGGCGATCGTGCTGTGCCTGCTTCTAGCCTCCCATGGAGGCTATTGAAGCATGGCAAAAGTAAAAAAAAAAAAGTTAAAAAAAATGTGAAAAAAATAAAAAAAAATATAGAAGTTTAAATCACCCCCTTTCGCCCCAATCAAAATAAATCAATAATAATAAAAAAATCTACACATATTTGGTATCGCCGCGCTCAGAATCGCCCGATCTATCAATTAAAAAAAAGCATTAACCTGATCGCTAAACGGCGTAGCGAGAAAAAAATTCGAAACGCCAGAATTACGTTTTTTAGGTCGCCGCGACATTGCATTAAAATGCAATAACGGGCGATCAAAAGAACGTATCTGCACCAAAATGCTATAATTAAAAACGTCATCTCGGCACGCAAAAAATAATCCCTCAACCGACCCCAGATCACGAAAAATGGAGACGTTACGAGTATCGGAAAATGGCGCAATTTTTTATTTTTTTTTTAGCAAAGTTTGGAATTTTTTTTCACCACTTAGGTAAAAAATAACCTAGTCATGTTAGGTGTCTATGAACTCGTACTGACCTGGAGAATCATAATGTCAGGTCAGTTTTAGCATTTAGTGAACCTAGCAGAAAAGCCAAACAAAAAACAAGTGTGGGATTGCACTTTTTTTGCAATTTCACCACACTTGGAAATTTTTTCCCGTTTTCTAGTACATGACATGCTAAAACCAATGATGTCGTTCAAAAGTACAACTCGTCCCGCAAAAAATAAGCCCTCACATGGCCAAATTGACGGAAAAATAAAAAATTTATTGGCTCTGGGAAGAAGGGGAGTGAAAAACGAACACGGAAAAACGAAAAATCCCAAGGTCATGAAGGGGTTAAGCAAACGACAACTGACACTGACTACAAACAGCTAGCCAGATAAATACCTTGCAAATGATTAAGGATGACTGGCACTCAGGAAAAAGCCCACAGTCAAAACCAGATTCAGCAGCAGGGCTGTCAATGAAAATTTTGACAACCCAGCTCACCAGAGGCCATTGTCATGTACTGATGTTGATTCTGGTGCAATAGTTATGTACCGTTGGCAGATATGGTGTATTAGTCAGGAACTTTTAAAGGATCTGGTGATATATACATCACCAGAACCATCATCATCACATGAATATTTCACCAGAACCAGCATCAGTACATGACTACAGCACAATAACCATCATCAGTGCATGAATACTGCACAAGAATCACCATACGTTTTTGTGTATTCTTCATCAATGAAAACCTCAGTCTCACTATCTTTGTACCCCATATATCACACCATACCAATACCACCCCATACAAAGATAGTGGGGCCATTCTTCATCAATGGCAACCTCAATGCCGCTGGATATCTGAAATTGCTACATGATGATGTGTTGCCCTCTTTATGCACTGAAGATGGCACGTTCCCTGAGTTTTTCCCTCAAGATGGTGCACCACCACATTATCGGTATTAGGTCCGAGCATTCCTACATGAACAGTTTCCTGGAAAGTGGATTGGTCATCGTGGGTCAGTTGAATTGCTACCAAGGTATCCTGATCTGACCCCCTTAGACTTTTATCTTTTGGGTCATCTGAAGGCAATTGTCTATGCTATGAAGATACGAGATGTGCAGCATCTGAAACAATGGATACTGGAAGCCTGTGCTAGCATTTCTTCTGCGGTGTTGCTATTAGTGTGTCAAGAGTGGGAGCAGAGGGTTGCATTGACAATCCAACACAATGGACAGCACTTTGAACACATTTTATAAGTGGTCATAAACTTGTAAATAACTCATGAAAGAATAAAGTTATGTTAAAACCAAGCACATCATTGTTTTTCTTGTGAAATTCTCAATAAGTTTAATGTGTCACATGACCCTCTTCCCCTTGGAAAAAATAAAGTTGGATCCAAAATGGCCAACTTCAAAATGGCTGCCATGGTCACCACCCATCTTGAAAAGTTTTCCCCCTCCCATATACTAATGTGCCACAAACAGGAAGTTGATGTCATCAACCATTCCCATTTTATTTAGGTGTATCCATATAAATGGCCCATCCTGTAGTTAAGTTACAGTATATTAGTTTCCATTGCTATCCTTGGTTTTGACATTTAAAATATAGGATTAGGGATGAGCAAACTTGAACTGTAAAGTTTGGGGTTCGTACTGGACTCCTAGCGTCCGTGCATCGACTATGAACATGGACTTTTCCCAGAAGTCTGTCATAATGTTCAGGTTTGCCAGCTGAATAAAGCTTGTTGAAAGATTGCTGCCCAGCCAATCAACAAGCTTTTAGGCTGTTGGCACGTCCGGAGCCATCACAGTCATGCTAAGTACTGACATATATGTGATTGACCAGCGCACCATGTGACCCTGCCTGTTTAAAGGCCTGTTCACGGGTTGCACCGCCATTCTATTCCCCGTGTGCTGTCAGTGTGGTTTTCTGTGCCATATCAGACTTGTGTTGTGTGCCATATAAGCCTCATGCTCTTTGCCCAAAAAGACTTCCTGTGTGCCATAGTAGCATTGTGTAGATTGCCCCAAAAGCCTGTTACTGTGTTACATAGCAGCCTTGCGTAGACTGCCCTAAAAGCCTGCTACTGTGTGCCTCCTCACAGAGAGAGGATGTGACAGCAACACCAGCAGTGACCCCGACCATGTCTACACTGTCCCATGGAAGTTTTCAGCTCTACATCCTCCAAACCCTCGAGAGAAAGAGGAAATTCCACCCTAACCATCCATGAGCCATGGTCCTGAATGTCAGCATTTCTAAATTACTGGCATTTGTAACACTGCCATCCCTGCCCTGCACACCCACAATAAGATGTGCACTGTGCAACGCCATCACTGGCAAGGTCCATGTTACATCAGATACGTGGACCAGTAAGCATGGCCAGGGTTCATCTCCCTAACTGCCCACTGGGTCAATGTAGTGCAGCAGGGAAAAAGGCGGAATGCGTTCCAGCAGATGTCCTACCACCACTGAGTATTGCTGGACGTTTCTGGGTACATGTTGTCTCCTCCTTCTACTCCGCTTCTGTTGAGAGCCATAAGATCAAATACTTAATTAACCTCAAGACATAAGAGATTGAGAGAAGCAACCCATAACGTGTATTGTTTAACCTTACATAAGCTTTCTCAGATCAAAGTAAGACACTAAAGATGGCTGCCATTTCCTGTATCAGCACACCATGTGCTGGTATCCAAGATGACGCCCACCCTGATGACCTCATGGATCCACCCACAGTGACGCCCACCTTGATGACCTCATGGACCAACCCACCCTGATGACCTCATGGATCCACCCACGGACTTGCTTATTGCCCAACCCACTAACCAAAGGAATACATCCGATCACTCCCATTTTAGAGCTAACCTAGCCCCCCTTACAGGGGTTATATAAACCTGTGTTCTGACTATATAAAGTCCTTGGAGCTGAGCCATAGATTGATCAAGGAGAGTTTACATCTGACTGTGTGTGTCTGGTGTATTTCTTTAGTGTGCACCTGATCAATATCCATCAGGCCAGGAGTAGGCAACTGGAGTGAACATTTATTAATTGTTCAACCTAACAATTCCTACACCACCTCCTCACCTGCTCACAGTGAGCCCTGCACCAACAATTTCAGCACAGCTGGGGGATACGCCAGGAGGCTGTTCTGCAACTTATTTGTTTGGGGGATAGATCCCACACCGAGCAGGAACTGTGGACGGGGTTAAAAGAGCAGGCAGATGAGTGATTGGTGCCCGTGAACCTCAAGCCCTGCCTGGTGGTTTGCGATGATGGGCAAAATCTTGTAGCAGATGGGGCCTAGCTGATTTGACTCACATCCCTTGCCTGGCACATGTGATGAACTTGGTGGAGCAGAGCTTTCTGAAGAACTACCCAAATATGACTGATTTGCTGCTGAAAGTGTGTGCAGAGTGGCCTTCTCACCCTGCTTCTGCTTGCCAATCTGTGCTGCATAGGTCGCAGACTGCCTTGTCTTTGGCTGCTGGGGATGCATGAATTGGCCAAATTATCTGCTAAGCATCTTAATTTTTTCTTATTATCTAGAACAGTATTGCAACTCATTTCATATATTACATATTTTCAAGCTTTAGCACTAAAGGGTGCAACTTTATTTGTTCACTTCTGCCTTCCAGCTCACCCCTTCATATGTAATGTACCAACAAGGTGGAAGTCCACTTTGCATATGCTGGAGAGACTGTGCGAGTAGCAGCAGGCAATAGTGGAGTTTCAGCTGCAGCACGCATGAGCCGCTCGGCGGAACACCACATCACCATGAATGAGTGAGCCTCCATGTGGGACGTGTGTGTGGTGTTGCACTACTTTGAATATTCCACCAACATAGCCAGCGCTGATGATGCCATCATCAGTGTTACTATCACATTTTTATGTCTGCCCTTCAGGTGATGATGGATGTGGTGGTGGCAAAGGAGGACGAGGAGCAGGAGAAACAGCCAACATTCACACCTTTATCAGCCCTGTCATCTACACATGGCTAAGGGGGGTGGGTTCCTGTACTCACAGTGAGGAGGACATTGAGGAACCATGTTTCAAGCAGGGTGGCACTCCAAGCTGCTCACGGGAATCAATCAAGCGTGGCTGGGAGGATACAAAGGACCCAGACCACACAGCTTTCACCGAGGACTGCTTGTCGTTGACACATGAACCAATACATCCTGCTTTGTCTCCTCAACATCTGGCACCACCATCTGGTACAGTCCATATCAGCAAGAAGCAGCGTTTCCACAACATGGTGGAAGAGTACCTGTGTACATTTAACTTTTGGGTCTCCAAATTGGACACGAGGCTTGAACTTGCCCTTTACGACTTCAAGGTGCTGGCCTGCCCTGCGGCACATGTACTGTCAGAACATGTGTTTAGCACAGCAGGGGGTTTCCTCACAGACAAGCTCATCTACCTGTCCACAGCCTATGTGAGAAAGCTCACATTCATTTAAATTAACCAGGCGTGGATCACAAAGGACTTGTCGGTATCTGTGTCTGACTAGACAGCTATATTAGTCGCACCCAGCCATTTGGGTGTTGCTCTCTATGCTCTGAGGCTGACATTTTTCAAAATTTTCTGTGGGGGTATTGTTCCCCATGCTCTGAGGCTGAAAATGGTTAAAATCTTATGTGGGGCTATTGTTCCCCATGCTCTGTGGGTGAAACTTGAATCAGTTTCTGTGCCACATGATCTGAGGGTGAAGTTTGTAAGCTGCTTCTGTGGGGTATACCCTCCCCCATGCTCTGAGTGAAATTTTTAACTGGACTGGTGGTAGGAAACCGTAATCTCTGTGGGGGCACTAATCAAATGTTTGTTATTTATTTACTTCCTATTTTACTATGATTGTTATGGTGAAATAACCCCTTCACCCCAAAGCCTGTTTTCACCTAAGTGACAGGGCCAATTTTTACAATTCTGACCACTGTCACTTTATGAGGTCATAACTCTGAAACGCTTCAACGGATCCTGGTGATTCTGACACTGTTTTCTCGTGACATATTGTACTTCATGATAGTGGTAAAACTTCTTCGATATGACTTGCGTTTATTTGTGAAAAAAACTAAAATTTGTCGGAAATTATGAAAATTTAGCAATTTTCAAACTCTTAGTTTTTATGCCCTTAAATTAGAGAGTTATATCACATAATATAGTTAACCCCTTCATGACCCAGCCTATTTTGACCTTAAAGACCTTGCCGTTTTTTGCAATTCTGACCAGTGTCCCTTTATGAGGTAATAACTCAGGAACGCTTCAACGGATCCTAGCGGTTCTGAGATTGTTTTTTCGTGACATATTGGGCTTCATGTTAGTGGTAAATTTAGGTCAATAAATTCTGCGTTTATTTGTGATAAAAACGGAAATTTGGCGAAAATTTTGAAAATTTTGCAATTTTCACATTTTGAATTTTTATTCTGTTAAACCAGAGAGTTATGTGACACAAAATAGTTAATAAATAACATTTCCCACATGTTTACTTTACATCAGCACAATTTTGGAAACAAAATTTTTTTTTGCTAGGAAGTTATAAGGGTTAAAATTTGACTAGCGATTTCTCATTTTTACAACAAAATTTACAAAACCATTTTTTTAGGGACCACCTCCCATTTGAAGTCAGTTTGAGGGGTCTATATGGCTGAAAATACCCAAAAGTGACACCATTCTAAAAACTGCACCCCTCAAGGTACTCAAAACCACATTCCAGAAGTTTATTAACCCTTCAGGTGCTTCACAGCAGCAGAAGCAACATGGAAGGAAAAAATGAACATTTAACTTTTTAGTCACAAAAATTATCTTTTAGCAACAATTTTTTTATTTTCCCAATGGTAAAAGGAGAAACTGAACAACGTAAGTTGTTGTCCAATTTGTCCTGAGTACGCTGATACCTCATGTGTGGGGGTAAACCACTGTTTGGGCGCACGGCAGGGCTTGGAAGGGAAGGCGCGCCATTTGACTTTTTGAATCAAAAATTGGCTCCACTCTTTAGCGGACACCATGTCACGTTTGGAGAGCCCCCGTGTGCCTAAAAATTGGAGCTCCCCCACAAGTGACCCCATTTTGGAAACTAGACGCCCCAGGGAACTTATCTAGATGCATAGTGAGCACTTTGAACCCCCAGGTGCTTCACAAATTGATCCGTAAAAATGAAAAAGTACTTTTTTTTTCACCAAAAAATTCTTTTAGCCTCAATTTTTTCATTTTCACATGGGCAACAGGATAAAATGGATCCTAAAATTTGTTGGGCAATTTCTCCTGAGTACACTGATACCTCATATGTGGGGGTAAACCACTGTTTGGGCACATGGTAAGGCTCGGAAGGGAAGGAGCGCCATTTGACTTTTTGAATGAAAAATTATCTCCATCGTTAGCGGACACCATGTCGCGTTTGGAAAGCTCCTGTGTGCCTAAACATTGGCGCTCCCCCACAAGTGACCCCATTTTGGAAACTAGACCCCCCAAGGAACTTATTTAGATGCCTAGTGAGCACTTTAAACCCTCAGGTGCTTCACAAATTGATCTGTAAAAATGAAAAAGTACTTTTTTTTCACAAAAAAATTGTTTTCGCCTCAATTTTTTCATTATCATATGGGCAATAGGATAAAATGGATCATAAAATTTGCTGGGCAATTTCTTTTGAGTACGCCGATACCTCATATGTGGGGGTAAACCACTGTTTGGGCACTCGGCAGGGCTCGGAAGGGAAGGCGCGCCATTTGACTTTTTGAATGGAAAATTAGCTCCAATTGTTAGCGAACACCATGTCGCGTTTGGAGAGCCCCTGTGTGCCTAAACATTGGAGCTCCCCCACAAGTGACCCCATTTTGGAAACTAGACCCCCCCAAGGAACTTATCTAGATGCATATTGAGCACTTTAAACCCCCAGGTGCTTCACAGAAGTTTATAACGCAGAGCCATGAAAATAAAAAATAATTTTTCTTTCCTCAAAAATGATTTTTTAGCCTGGAATTTCCTATTTTGCCAAGGGTAATAGGAGAAATTGGACCCCAAATGTTGTTGTCCAGTTTGTCCTGAGTACGCTGATACCCCATATGTGGGGGTAAACCACTGTTTGGGCGCACGGCAGGGCTCGGAAGGGAAGGCACGCCATTTGGCTTTTTAAATGGAAAATTAGCTCCAATCATTAGCGGACACCATGTCACGTTTGGAGAGCCCCTGTGTGCCTAAACATTGGAGATCCCCCAGAAATGACTCCATTTTGGAAACTAGTCCACCAAAGGAACTAATCTAGATGTGTGGTGAGGACTTTGAACCCCCAAGTGCTTTACAGAAGTTTATAACGCAGAGCCATGAAAATAAAAATAAAAAATTATTTTCTCAAAAATGATCTTTTAGCCTGCAATTTTTTATTTTCCCAAGGGTATCAGGAGAAATTTGACCCCAAAAGTTGTTGTCCAGTTTCTCCTGAGTACGCTGATACCCCATATGTGGGGGTAAACCACTGTTTGGGCACATGCCGGGGCTCGGAAGTGAAGTAGTGACGTTTTGAAATGCAGACTTTGATGGAATGCTCTGTGGGCGTCATGTTGCGTTTGCAGAGCCCCTGATGTGGCTAAACAGTAGAAACCCCCCACAAGTGACCCCATTTTGGAAACTATACCCCGAAAGGAACTTATCTAGATGTGTGGTGAGCACTTTGAACCCCCAAGTGCTTCACAGAAGTTTATAATGCAGAGCCGTGAAAATAATAAATACGTTTTCTTTCCTCAAAAATAATTATTTAGCCCAGAATTTTTTAATTTTCCCAAGGGTAACAGGAGAAATTTGACCCCAATATTTGTTGTCCAGTTTCTCCTGAGTACGGTGATACCCCATATGTGGGGGTAAACTACTGTTTGGGCACATGCCGGGGCTCGGAATTGAAGTAGTGACGTTTTGAAATGCAGACTTTGATGGAATGCTCTGCGGGCGTCACGTTGCGTTTGCAGAGCCCCTGATGTGGCTAAACAGTAGAAACCCCCCACAAGTGACCCCATTTTGGAAACTAGACCCCGAAAGGAACTTATCTAGATGTGTGGTGAGGACTTTGAACCCCCAAGTGCTTCATAGAAGTATATAATGCAGAGCCGTGAAAATAATAAATACGTTTTCTTTCCTCAAAAATAATCATTTAGCCCAGAATTTTTTAATTTTCCCAAGGGTAACAGGAGAAATTTGACCCCAATATTTGTTGTCCAGTTTCTCCTGAGTATGGTTATACCCCATATGTCGGGGTAAACTACTGTTTGGGCACATGTCGGGGCTCGGAATTGAAGTAGTGACGTTTTGAAATGCAGACTTTGATGGAATGCTCTGCGGGCGTCACGTTGCGTTTGCAGAGCCCCTGATGTGGCTAAACAGTAGAAACCCCCCACAAGTGACCCCATTTTGGAAACTAGACCCCGAAAGGAACTTATCTAGATGTGTGGTGAGCACTTTGAACCCCCAAGTGCTTCATAGAAGTATATAATGCAGAGCCGTGAAAATAATAAATACGTTTTCTTTCCTCAAAAATAATTATTTAGCCCAGAATTTTTTAATTTTCCCAAGGGTAACAGGAGAAATTTGACCCCAATATTTGTTGTCCAGTTTCTCCTGAGTATGGTTATACCCCATATGTCGGGGTAAACTACTGTTTGGGCACATGCCAGGGCTCGGAATTGAAGTAGTGACGTTTTGAAATGCAGACTTTGATGGAATGCTCTGCGGGCGTCACGTTGCGTTTGCAGAGCCCCTGATGTGGCTAAACAGTAGAAACCCCCCACAAGTGACCCCATTTTGGAAACTAGACCCCGAAAGGAACTTATCTAGATGTGTGGTGAGCACTTTGAACCCCCAAGTGCTTCATAGAAGTATATAATGCAGAGCCGTGAAAATAATAAATACGTTTTCTTTCCTCAAAAATAATTATTTAGCCCAGAATTTTTTATTTTCCCAAGGGTTTCAGGAAAAATTGGACACCAAAAGTTGTTGTTCAGTTTCTCCTGAGTACGCTGATACCCAATGTGTGGAGGTAAACCACTGTTTGGGCACACGTTGGGGCTCAGAAGGGAAGTAGTGACTTTTGAAATGCAGACTTTGATGGAATGGTCTGTGTTGTGGATTCTGTTTTTGGGCTCCCTCTGGTGGTTACAGATGGTACTGGGTGACTTGTGTTCTCTGCGGTCTCTGGTGTCCACCTGTTCTATCAGGATATGGGAGTTTCCTATTTAACCTGGCTTTCTTGTCATTTCCTCGCCGGCTATCAATGTAATCAGTGTGTCTTGTTACCTCTGCTTCCCGCTTCTGTAATCTTCAGGACAAGCTAAGTTTTTGATTTTCCTGTTCCACGTTTTGCTTAATTTTTGTCTTAGTCCAGCTTGCAGATATGTGATTCCTTTTTGCTGGTTGCTCTAGTGGGCTGATATTACTCCTCATGTTCCATGAGTTGGCACATGAGTTTGCTAATCGCCGTCGCCGCATGGGTCCTCGACTTCGTGTTGGGGACTTGGTGTGGTTGTCTTCTCGTTTTGTTCCTATGAAGGTCTCTTCTCCTAAGTTCAAGCCTCGGTTCATCGGTCCCTATAGGATCTTGGAAATTCTTAACCCTGTGTTGTTTCGTTTGGATCTCCCGGCATCGTTTGCTATTCATAATGTGTTCCATCGGTCGTTGTTGCGGAAGTATGAGGTACCTGTTGTTCCTTCGCTTGAGCCTCCTGCTCCGGTGCTGGTGGAGGGAGAATTGGAGTATGTTGTGGAGAAGATCTTGGATTCTCGTGTTTCCAGACGGAAACTCCAATATTTGGTCAAGTGGAAGGGTTATGGTCAGGAGGATAATTCTTGGGTGGTTGCCTCTGATGTTCATGCTGCTGATTTGGTCCGTGCATTTCATAGGGCTCATCCTGGTCGCCCTGGTGGTTCTCGTGAGGGTTCGGTGACCCCTCCTCAAGGGGGGGGGTACTGTTGTGGATTCTGTTTTTGGGCTCCCTCTGGTGGTTACAGATGGTAAAACAACCCGACAAAAAATAGAATCGGAGCATATAACTCATAAACAACCAAAAAAGACAAAAAAAAAAATGCCCCTAAAATATAACTTTTAATTAATAATAGGTAAAATAACCTAAGAGAGTCAGGAGACAAGTATTACTTAACCATATAACTTAATACTAAAAAGGATAGAGGTATCTAGGTGAGGGGGGTGTTCTCTCCCTAACTCACCCTACCTTACCGCGGAGGTTGGCACCCTAAAGTCGACATGGCGCCCCCACTCGACGACGGCTCTCCCTTAAGACCCTAATGGAGACTACTTAAAGAAAACACCACCACCAACACCACAAATATTTTAAAGTGCTAATATGCTAAAGTGCTAAAGTGGCACCTGCAAGGTATATTCCAAATTAGTCGTATACCAATAAATTTATCAGGATTCTTGGATATAAATCCTGCTTCCTAGTAACTGGGGGTGCGAGCTATAAGTAGAGATATAGATAGATTATCTACTCTATATTAGACAAGTGCAGGTTCATATATCTTATCTTATCTTAGATATTATAGAGTTGGCAGAGAATCTTCAAAAGAAAAAAATACGTTCAATAGAATGATATTGTATTAATCACCTGCGCAACATGTGGTGTTCCACACTAAAAATAAGTATATCAATCTAAACACAAGGGGAAATGTCTCATTCTGAGATATTCAGACTCCCCAATTTTATAGAGAACAATCACCACAATAATAAGAGATTACTCGCACATGTTCGGTAAATGGTGACAGTACAGACCCAGTTACGTAGCACATTGCAGGATTTTAAATAATCAAAAAGTTAAAAACATGGTTAGAGAAAAAACAGTACTAGTTGTACTCATCATTTTGCTGCCCGTCCCAACGCGTTTCCCCCCGGAGGATGAACCAGGGTTCGTCAGGGGACCAAAAAGGGGGCTTGTTTCCTGAGCCGGTGACCGCTACAATGAGCTACACCCGGCTCTGACCGCTCACTGTGAAGGGTTACCTGTCACTCCTCACCTTGCTTAAATAATATCTGCCGCCATTATCGGCGCGTCTTCCTACCGGATATGGCGTGCTCCCTCTACCGCTCTCAACATCGGCACAGAAAAAAACGTTCCTGCCGTAGGGAGGCCATTCTGTGTCACACGCTGAAAAGGAACGCTAAGCGCTCCACCTTTGCGCAGGCGCTATATCCGCCGCCATTTTCGGTGCACCTTCCTACCGGATATGGCGCGCTCCCTCTGTCGCTCACAATATTGGTACGGCAAAGAGGGTTCCTACCATATGGAGGCCATTCCATGTGGTACGCTGTCATGGAATGCTATGCATTCCACCTTGCGCATGCGCATTTGAATCCTTAAACGTAACTTTTTACAGGAAATGACGTATCGCTGCTACCGTCTTTTGGGCAGCTACAGGCATATCTACTGCAGAGGTAAAAATACATGCAGCCAAAAATCTTAAAGCGCTTAATATCTCATCTTGCACATGCACTTTGATATGTATGCTTGATGATATCATTAACGTTTTCCAAAGGCAATGTTTAACCAGACAAGTGTCATAAACTAATGAGTCAATGTTAAATGGAAAAGCAAATCAAAATAAAAGATTATCAAACAGGAATAGAGGAAGTTTAGTAACCCTTCAATGGCGGTCATGTAAAAAATATTTTCTTAACCACCACTAGGCAGATGGGGTCAACTATAAGTGGTCCATATGATATTGTATCGCTTATGAAGCGAAAACTATTTATGTGGTCCTAGACCTATACATTCACAGTTTACTGACATTTTTAACCTTGTGAATACCAAATATTTAAATAAAACTAGTGAAGTTGAGCTGCTCATTCAGACCTGAAGGAGACATTGAATCTAGAAGGTAAATCCACCTTGTCTCTCGCTGGAGTATCTTTTTGTCCCAATCACCCCTCCTGACAGGCATGGGGACAGTCTCTATAACCTGGAACGAGAATGAATCAAGATCACCCCTGTGTTTTTCAACCATATGACGTGCTAGCGGGGTGTCACGTTTATGTTTGACATCTCCCACATGTTCACCTATTCTGATTCTCAGCTGCCTTTTTGTTTTCCCGACATAGTTTAGCAGGCAACTACATGTGCAGAGATAAACTACTCCCATAGTTCTGCAACTGGCAAAATCTCTGTTTTTAAAAATACGTCCTGTGGCGACACTGCAAAATGTATTAGATTGATTAATCAGTTTACAGTTCTTGCATCCTCTGCATTTAAAAGTACCCACATTCCTACGTTCTAGCCAGGTACCTCCTGCTTTTTGAGAATCCAGGTGACTATGGACCACGTGTTCTCGTATAGATTTACCTCTTCTATACGTGACAGAGGGGAATTTGGGAATACATCCCACCAAGTCCGGATCAGCCCGCAAAATACCCCAATAGCGTCTCAGAATCCCCATTACTTTATGATTTTGGTCATCAAAAGTACCAATAAGTCTGGTAAGATTGTCATCTTGTGCTTTTGATTTGACATTCAATAGGTGATTCCTGTTTGCTCCAGGTGCCGTCTCATACCCGGCATTGATCACGTGTTCCGGGTATCCCCTGTCTCTAAAGCGTTGTTTAAGTCTACCTGCTTGATATTCAAAATCTGTCAGGGAGGAGCAGTTCCTCCGAAGTCTGAAGAACTGCCCTTTCGGGATCCCTCTTTTTAGGCTAGTGGGATGATAGCTCTCCCATCTCAGGAGACTATTCGTCGCCATCTCTTTCCGATAGATGGAACTGCTCAATGTCCCCTCTCTGTTCTTCCAGAGAAGGACATCCAAAAAGGAGATCTTCTCTCCCCCCACTTCGCAGGTAAACCTTAAATTAAGATCATTTTGATTCAAGTGGTCCACATATCTCCTAAACGAGGCGGCACTACCTGACCATAGGACGAGGACATCATCAATATAGCGCCCCCAGAAAATAATCTGGGGGCACCATGTGACATCATCATCTCTAAAGACCAGTGTCTCCTCCCACCAGCCCAGGAGCAAATTAGCATACGTGGGGGCACAAGGGGTCCCCATCGCAGTGCCCCTGAGCTGGTGGAAGAACTCCCCGTTAAACAGAAAAAAATTATGAGTCAGCACATATCGAAGTAATTTAACCAAAAATCTATTATGTGGAAGGCAATGGTTCCCTCGTGCTTTAAGATAATATTCTACTGCCTCTACGCCCTTCTCGTGTGGTATGCTGCTGTAGAGGGTTTCCACATCTATTGATGCCAGGATAGTATCTGGCTCAATTGGAATTCCTTCGATTTTAGTTAATAAGTCTGACGTATCTCTAATATACGAGGGTAGAGAATATACGAATGGACGCAGGATCTGGTCTAAGTAGACACTTGAATTTTGGCAGAGTGCATCTATACCGGCCACAATCGGACGTCCTTTGAGTGGAACATAACCCTTATGAATTTTAGGTAGGGAGTAAAAAGTTGCCAGTACAGGATGTTTTGGGTACATATAGTCAAACTCGCTCTTGGATATGAGACCATCCCCTAATGCCTCAGATAATATAATTCTCAATTCAGTTTGATAGGGCAATGTGGGGTCCCTTTTTAAAATTTCATAGGTTGTGGAGTCAGATAAAATACTCCTACACATCGTAAGATATTGTGATTTATCAAGGACCACCACATTGCCCCCTTTGTCAGAGGGTTTTATTATGACAATCTCTATAATAACCCTCTATAATTTGTAAAGCGCTGCGGAATATGTTGGCGCTATATAAATAAAATTATTATTATTATTTATTATTATTATGACATTATGATTTTTCTCCAGGGACAAAAGTGCCTTCCTTTCTGTATCTTCCAAGTTGGAAGTTAGTGCCTTCCTTCTTGGGTCAATTTTATTAATTTCCTTTGTGACAAGATCAAGAAAAATACCAATGTTCTCGAAATTTCCATTTGGAGGCATCCTCCTACTTTTAGGTTTCAGGTCCGAATACGGGCCTTCTCCGATACCCCGGCTCCCTTCTGCAGCTAAACCGGCCAGCAATCTAACATCTTCTAATGAGTCAGCTGATATGCCCAATGATTGGCATTGAGATTTGTCATTATTAATGAAAAATTTTCTCCATTTTAGTTTTCTCATAAATAAGTTAATATCTTTGACCCATAAAAATGGGTCAAACCTAGTAGTAGGTACAAAGGATAGCCCATTACTCAATACCAATAGTTCGGACTAGGATAACTCGTGGGTGGAGAGATTAATAATTTGCTCCGCCCTTCCTTCTTTACAGTTAGTTATTTTTTCTGACTTTGAGGAAATCGCGTGCGTAATGGGTAAGGGGTTTCCCTGCTCTCTAAAAAAGAGGCCGATGAGGAGGATGATGAGGGCTACCATCTTTTGGGCAGCTACAGGCATATCTACTGCAGAGGTAAAAATACACCACTAGGCAGATGGGGTCAACTATAAGTGGTCCATATGATATTGTATCGCTTATGAAGCGAAAACTATTTATGTGGTCCTAGACCTATACATTCACAGTTTACTGACATTTTTAACCTTGTGAATACCAAATATTTAAATAAAACTACAGGAGTTGATTGAGGAAACACTGAAATTTAAGTCTGATCCTGACTTTTGTAGTAAAGAAGCAACCTTGAAAACATCAGTGGAACGGTATCAAAGTTCCCTAAAAGATAGGAAACATAAAAGGTTTGTCAGAGATTTGACTGATTTCAAAGAGAAACGAGCCTACTCCTTTCTGGGAGATAATACCCCTCCAATAGGGGACATATCCTCCTCTGATATAGATCTATCTGATGCCGAGTCCAGAAGCAGATACCGAGTCCAGAAGCAGGTATCAATTAGAGAGTGGGAGAGGCAGAGGCTCAAATAAAAGAGGATCTCATAAAAGATGGCAAAGAGGAGGGTACAAAGGGAAACAGGGATCCTACCAACAGCGGACATCCCCTGCACGAGGTCCATTAAATGTTTTTGCACCAGCGCCCTCATCATCCTCCTCATCGGCCTCTTTTTTAGAGAGCAGGGAAACCCCTTACCCATTACGCACGCGATTTCCTAAAAGTCAGAAAAAATAACTAACTGTAAAGAAGGAAGGGCGGAGCAAATTATTAATCTCTCCACCCACGAGTTATCCCAGTCCGAACTATTGGTATTGAGTAATGGGCTATCCTTTGTACCTACTACTAGGTTTGACCCATTTTTATGGGTCAAAGATATTAACTTATTTATGAGAAAACTAAAATGGAGAAAATTTTTCATTAATAATGACAAATCTCAATGCCAATCATTGGGCATATCAGCTGACTCATTAGAAGATGTTAGATTGCTGGCCGGTTTAGCTGCAGAAGGGAGCCGGGGTATCGGAGAAGGCCCGTATTCGGACCTGAAACCTAAAAGTAGGAGGATGCCTCCAAATGGAAATTTCGAGAACATTGGTATTTTTCTTGATCTTGTCACAAAGGAAATTAATAAAATTGACCCAAGAAGGAAGGCACTAACTTCCAACTTGGAAGATACAGAAAGGAAGGCACTTTTGTCCCTGGAGAAAAATCATAATGTCATAATAAAACCCTCTGACAAAGGGGGCAATGTGGTGGTCCTTGATAAATCACAATATCTTACGATGTGTAGGAGTATTTTATCTGACTCCACAACCTATGAAATTTTAAAAAGGGACCCCACATTGCCCTATCAAACTGAATTGAGAATTATATTATCTGAGGCATTAGGGGATGGTCTCATATCCAAGAGCGAGTTTGACTATATGTACCCAAAACATCCTGTACTGGCAACTTTTTACTCCCTACCTAAAATTCATAAGGGTTATGTTCCACTCAAAGGACGTCCGATTGTGGCCGGTATAGATGCACTTTGCCAAAATTCAAGTGTCTACTTAGACCAGATCCTGCGTCCATTCGTATATTCTCTACCCTCGTATATTAGAGATACGTCAGACTTATTAACTAAAATCGAAGGAATTCCAATTGAGCCAGATACTATCCTGGCATCAATAGATGTGGAAACCCTCTACAGCAGCATACCACACGAGAAGGGCGTAGAGGCAGTAGAATATTATCTTAAAGCACGAGGGAACCATTGCCTTCCACATAATAGATGTTTGGTTAAATTACTTCGATATGTGCTGACTCATAATTTTTTTCTGTTTAACGGGGAGTTCTTCCACCAGCTCAGGGGCACTGCGATGGGGACCCCTTGTGCCCCCACGTATGCTAATTTGCTCCTGGGCTGGTGGGAGGAGACACTGGTCTTTAGAGATGATGATGTCACATGGTGCCCCCAGATTATTTTCTGGGGGCGCTATATTGATGATGTCCTCGCCCTATGGTCAGGTAGTGCCGCCTCGTTTAGGAGATTTGTGGACCACTTGAATCAAAATGATCTTAATTTAAGGTTTACCTGCGAAGTGGGGGGAGAGAAAATCTCCTTTTTGGATGTCCTTCTCTGGAAGAACAGAGAGGGGACATTGAGCAGTTCCATCTATCGGAAAGAGACGGCGACGAATAGTCTCCTAAGATGGGAGAGCTATCATCCCACTAGCCTAAAAAGAGGGATCCCGAAAGGGCAGTTCTTCAGACTTCGGAGGAACTGCTCCTCCCTGACAGATTTTGAATATCAAGCAGGTAGACTTAAACAACGCTGTAGAGACAGGGGATACCCGGAACACGTGATCAATGCCGGGTATGAGACGGCACGTGGAGCAAACAGGAATCACCTATTGAATGTCAAATCAAAAGCACAAGATGACAATCTTACCAGACTTATTGGTACTTTTGATGACCAAAATCATAAAGTAATGGGGATTCTGAGACGCTATTGGGGTATTTTGCGGGCTGATCCGGACTTGGTGGGATGTATTCCCAAATTCCCCTCTGTCACGTATAGAAGAGGTAAATCTATACGAGAACACGTGGTCCATAGTCACCTGGATTCTCAAAAAGCAGGAGGTACCTGGCTAGAACGTAGGAATGTGGGTACTTTTAAATGCAGAGGATGCAAGAACTGTAAACTGATTAATCAATCTAATACATTTTGCAGTGTCGCCACAGGACGAATTTTTAAAAACAGAGATTTTGCCAGTTGCAGAACTATGGGAGTAGTTTATCTCTGCACATGTAGTTGCCCGCTAAACTATGTCGGGAAAACAAAAAGGCAGCTGAGAATCAGAATAGGTGAACATGTGGTAGATGTCAAACATAAACGTGACACCCCGCTAGCACGTCATATGGTTGAAAAACACAGGGGTGATCTTGATTCATTCTCGTTCCAGGTTATAGAGACTGTCCCCATGCCTGTCAGGAGGGGTGATTGGGACAAAAAGATACTCCAGCGAGAGACAAGGTGGATTTACCTTCTAGATTCAATGTCCCCTTCAGGTCTGAATGAGCAGCTCAACTTCACTAGTTTTATTTAAATATTTGGTATTCACAAGGTTAAAAATGTCAGTAAACTGTGAATGTATAGGTCTAGGACCACATAAATAGTTTTCGCTTCATAAGCGATACAATATCATATGGACCACTTATAGTTGACCCCATCTGCCTAGTGGTGGTTAAGAAAATATTTTTTACACGACTGCCATTGAAGGGTTACTAAACTTCCTCTATTCCTGTTTGATAATCTTTTATTTTGATTTGCTTTTCCATTTAACATTGACTCATTAGTTTATGACACTTGTCTGGTTAAACATTGCCTTTGGAAAACGTTAATGATATCATCAAGCATACATATCAAAGTGCATGTGCAAGATGAGATATTAAGCGCTTTAAGATTTTTGGCTGCATGTATTTTTACCTCTGCAGTAGATATGCCTGTAGCTGCCCAAAAGACGGTAGCAGCGATACGTCATTTCCTGTAAAAAGTTACGTTTAAGGATTCAAATGCGCATGCGCAAGGTGGAATGCATAGCATTCCATGACAGCGTGCCACATGGAATGGCCTCCATATGGTAGGAACCCTCTTTGCCGTACCAATATTGCGAGCGACAGAGGGAGCACGCCATATCCGGTAGGAAGGTGCACCGAAAATGGCGGCGGATATAGCGCCTGCGCAAGGTGGAGCGCTTAGCGTTCCTTTTCAGCGTGTGACACAGAATGGCCTCCCTACGGCAGGAACGTTCTTTTCTGTGCCGATGTTGAGAGCGGTAGAGGGAGCACGCCATATCCGGTAGGAAGACGCGCCGATAATGGCGGCAGATATTATTTAAGCAAGGTGAGGAGTGACAGGTAACCCTTCACAGTGAGCGGTCAGAGCCGGGTGTAGCTCATTGTAGCGGTCACCGGCTCAGGAAACAAGCCCTCTTTTTGGTCCCCTGACGAACCCCGGTTCATCCTCCGGGGGGAAACGCGTTGGGACGGGCAGCAAAATGATGAGTACAACTAGTACTGTTTTTTCTCTAACCATGTTTTTAACTTTTTGATTATTTAAAATCCTGCAATGTGCTATGTAACTGGGTCTGTACTGTCACCATTTACCGAACATGTGCGAGTAATCTCTTATTATTGTGGTGATTGTTCTCTATAAAATTGGGGAGTCTGAATATCTCAGAATGAGACATTTCCCCTTGTGTTTAGATTGATATACTTATTTTTAGTGTGGAACACCACATGTTGCGCAGGTGATTAATACAATATCATTCTATTGAACGTATTTTTTTCTTTTGAAGATTCTCTGCCAACTCTATAATATCTAAGATAAGATAAGATATATGAACCTGCACTTGTCTAATATAGAGTAGATAATCTATCTATATCTCTACTTATAGCTCGCACCCCCAGTTACTAGGAAGCAGGATTTATATCCAAGAATCCTGATAAATTTATTGGTATACGACTAATTTGGAATATACCTTGCAGGTGCCACTTTAGCATATTAGCACTTTAAAATATTTGTGGTGTTGGTGGTGGTGTTTTCTTTAAGTAGTCTCCATTAGGGTCTTAAGGGAGAGCCGTCGTCGAGTGGGGGCGCCATGTCGACTTTAGGGTGCCAACCTCCGCGGTAAGGTAGGGTGAGTTAGGGAGAGAACACCCCCCTCACCTAGATACCTCTATCCTTTTTAGTATTAAGTTATATGGTTAAGTAATACTTGTCTCCTGACTCTCTTAGGTTATTTTACCTATTATTAATTAAAAGTTATATTTTAGGGGCATTTTTTTTTGTCTTTTTTGGTTGTTTATGGTTACAGATGGTACTGGGTGACTTGTGTTCTCTGCGGTCTCTGGTGTCCACCTGTTCTATCAGGATATGGGAGTTTCCTATTTAACCTGGCTTTCTTGTCATTTCCTCGCCGGCTATCAATGTAATCAGTGTGTCTTGTTACCTCTGCTTCCCGCTTCTGTAATCTTCAGGACAAGCTAAGTTTTTGATTTTCCTGTTCCACGTTTTGCTTAATTTTTGTCTTAGTCCAGCTTGCAGATATGTGATTCCTTTTTGCTGGTTGCTCTAGTGGGCTGATATTACTCCTCATGTTCCATGAGTTGGCACATGAGTTCAAGTAATTTCAGGATGGTTTTTTGTAGGGTTTTTCGCTGACCGCGCAGTTCACTTTTGTATCCTCTGCTATCTAGCTTTAGCGGGCCTCATTTTGCTGAATCTGTTTTCATAACTACGTATGTGCTTTCCTCTCATTTCACCGTCATTACATGTGGGGGGCTGCTATTTCTGTGGGGTGTTTCTCTGGAGGCAAGAGAGGTCTGTGTTTCTTCTAATAGGGAAAGTTAGTCCTTCGGCTGGCGCGAGACGTCTAGGAATCATCGTAGGCACGTTCCCCGGCTACAGCTAGTTGTGTGTTTAGGTTCAGGATCGCGGTCAGCTCAGTTTCCATCACCCTAGAGCTTGTTTTGTTTTTTGTGCTTGTCCTTTTGTGATCCCCTGCCATTGGGATCATGACAGGTCTGCGGGCGTCACGTTGCGTTTGCAGAGCCCCTGGTGTGCCTAAACAGTAGAAACCCCCCACAAGTGACCCCATTTTAGAAACTAGACCCCCCAAGGAACTTATCTAGATATGTGGTGAGCACTTTGAACCCCCAAGTGCTTCACAGACGTTTACAACGTAGAGCCGTGAAAATAATAAATCATTTTTCTTTCCTCAAAAATGATGTTTTATCAAGCATTTTTTTATTTTCACAAGGGTAACAGGAGAAATTGGACCCCAGTAATTGTTGCGCAGTTTGTCCTGAGTACACTGATACCCCATATGTGGGGGTAAACCACTGTTTGGGCACACGTCAGGGCTCGGAATTGAGGGAGCACCATTTGACTTTTTGAATACGAGATTGGCTGGAATCAATGGTGGCGCCATGTTTCGTTTGGAGACCCCTGATGTGCCTAAACAGTGGTAACCCCTCAATTCTACCTCCAACACTAACCCCAACACACCCCTAACTCTAATCCCAACTGTAGCCATAACCCTAATCACAACCCTAACCACAACACACCCCTAACCACAACCCTAATTCCAACCCAACCCTAACCCTAATTCCAACCCTAACCCTAAGGCTATGTGCCCACGTTGCGGATTCGTGTGAGATTTTTCAGCATCATTTTTGAAAAATCCGCGGGTAAAAGGCACTGCGTTTTACCTGCGGATTTTCCGCGGATTTCCAGTGTTTTTTGTGCGGATTTCACCTGCGGATTCCTATTGAGGAACAGGTGTAAAACGCTGCGGAATCCGCACAAAGAATTGACATGCTGCGGAAAATACAACGCAGCGTTTCCGCGCGGTATTTTCCGCACCATGGGCACAGCGGATTTGGTTTCCATATGTTTACATGGTACTGTACACCTGATGGAACACTGCTGCGGATCCGCAGCCAAATCCGCACCGTGTGCACATAGCCTATTTCTAAAGGTATGTGCACACGCTGCGGAAAACGCTGCGGATCCGCAGCAGTTTCCCATGAGTTTACAGTTCAATGTAAACATATGGGAAACAAAAATTGCTGTACACATGCTGCGGAAAAACTGCACGGAAACGCAGCGGTTTACATTCCGCAGCATGTCACTTCTTTGTGCGGATTCCGCAGCGGTTTTACAACTGCTCAAATAGAAAATCGCAGTTGTAAAACCGCAGTGAAGTGCGCAGAAAAAACACGGTAAATCCGCCATAAACCCGCAGCGGTTTAGCACTGCGGATTTATCAAATCCGCAGCGGAAAAATCCGCAGAGGACCAGAATACGTGTGCACATACCGAAACCCTAACCCTAGCCCTAACCCTACCCCTAACCCTATTCTAACATTAGTGGGGAAAAAAAAATTCTTTATTTTTTTTATTGTCCCTACCTATGAGGGGGACAAAAGGGGGGGGTCATTTATTATTTTTTTTATTTTGATCACTGAGATATAATCTATCTCAGTGATGAAAATGCACTTTGGAACGAATCTGCCGGCCGGCAGATTCGGCGGGCGCATTGCGCATGCGCCCGCCATTTTGGAAGATGGCGGCGCCCGGGGAGAAGACGGACGGACCCCGGCAGGATCGGTAAGTATGATGGGGTGGGGGGGGGGAGCACAGGGGGGGGGGGGATCGGAGCATGGGGGGGTGAATCGGAGCGCGGGAGGGGTGGAACGGAGCACGGAGGGGGTAGAACGGAGCACGGGGGGTGGAACGGAGCACGGGGGGGGTGGAACGGAGCACGGAGGGGGATGGATCGAAGTTCAGGGGGGGTGATTGGAGCACGGGGGGGTGATTGGAGCACAGGGGGAGCGGCCAAGAGCACGGAGGGGAGCGGAGCACAGGACAGAGGGGTGCCGGAGCAGTGTACCGGACAGATCGGGGGGCTGGGGGGGCGATCTGTGGGGTGGGGGCACATTAGTATTTCCAGCCATGGCTGATGATATTGCAGCATCGGCCATGGCTGGATTGTAATATTTCACCAGTTATAATAGGTGAAATATTACAAATCGCTGATTGGCAGTTTCACTTTCAACAGCCAATCAGAGCGATCGTAGCCACGAGGGGGTGAAGCCACCCCCCCTGGGCTAAACTACCACTCCCCCTGTCCCTGCAGATCGGGTGAAATGGGAGTTAACCCTTTCACCGGATCTGCAGGGACGCGATCTTTCCATGACGCCACATAGGCGTCATGGGTCGGATTGGCACCGACTTTCATGACGCCTACGTGGCGTCATGGGTCGGGAAGAGGTTAATAAACAACATTTCCCACATGTCTGCTTTACACCAGCACAATTTTGGAAACATAATTTTTTTTGTTAGGGAGTTATAAGGGTTAAAAGTTGACCAGCGATTTCTCATTTTTGCAACAAAATTTGCAAAACCATTTTTTTTTACGGACCACCTCACACTTGAAGTGACTTTGAGGGATCTATATGACAGAAAATGCCCAAAAGTGACACCATTCTAAAAACTGCACCCCTCAAGGTACTCAAAACCACATTCAAAAAGTTTATTAACCCTTCAGGTGCTTCACAGGAATTTTTTGAATGTTAAAAAAAATTGAACATTTAACTTTTTTTTCACAAAATTTTTACTTCAGGTCCAATTTGTTTCATTTTACCAAGGGTAACAGGAGAAATTGGACCACAAAAGTCATTGTACAATTTGTCCTGAGTACGCCGATACCCCATATGTGGGGGTAAACCACTGTTTGGGCACATGGCAGAGCTCGGAAGGGAAGGAGCGCCATTTGACTTTTCAATGCAAGATTTGCTGGAATTGAGATCGGAGCCCATGTCACGATTGGAGAGCCCCTGACGTGCCTAAACAGTGGAAACCCCCACAAGTGACACCATTTTGGAAAGTAGACCCCCTAAGGAACTAATCTAGATGTGTGGTGAGCACTTTGAACCCTCAAGTGCTTCACAGAAGTTTATAATGTAGAGCCGTAAAAAAAATTCATATTAATTTTCACAAAAAATGATCTTTTTGCCCCAAATTTTTTATTTTCCCAAGGGTAACAGGATAAATTGGACCACAAAAGTTGTTGTGCAATTTGTCCTGAGTACGCTGATACTTCATATATGGGGATAAACCACTGTTTGAGCGCATGGCAGAGCTCGGAAGGGAAGGAGTGCCATTTGACTTTTCAATGTAAAATTGGCTGGAATTGAGATCGGACGCCATGTCGCATTTGGAGAGCCCCTGACGTGCCTTAACAGTGGAAACCCCCCACAAGTGACCCCATTTTAGAAAGAAGACCCCCTAAGGAACTTATCTAGATGTGTGGTGAACACTTTTAACCCCCAATTGTTTCACTAAAGTTTAGAATGTAGCATTGTGAAAATTAAAAAATCATTTTTTCTTTCCACAAAATGATGTTTTAGCCCGCAATTTTTTTTCCCAAGGGTAACAGGAGAAATTGGACCACAAATGTTATTATCCAATTTGTCCTGAGTACGCTGATACCCCATATGTGGGGGGGAACCACCGTTTGAGAGCATGGCACAGCTCGGAAGGGAAGGAGCACCGTTTGAAATGCAGACTTAGATGGAATGGTCTGCAGGTGTCATGTTGCATTTGCAGAGCCCCTGATGTACCTAAACAGTAGAAACCCACAAGTGACCCCATATTGGAAACTAGACCCCCCAAGGAACTTATCTAGATGTGTTGTGAGAGCTTTGAACCAACAAGTGTTTCACTACAGTTTATAACGCAGAGCCGTGAAAATAAAAAATATTTTTTTTTCCACAAAAATGATATTTTAGCTCCCACGTTTTTATTTTCCCAAGGGTAACAGGACAAATTAAACCCCAAAAGTTGTTGTCCAACTTGTCCTGAGAACGCTGATACCCCATATGTTGGGGGGAACCACTGTTTGGGTGCACGGCAGAGCTCGGAAGGGAAGGAGCGCAATTTGAAATGCAGACTTAGATGGATTGGTCTGCAGGCGTCATGTTGCATTTGCAGAGCCCCTGATGTACCTAAACAGTAGAAACCCCCCACAAGTGACCCCATATTGGAAACTAGACCCCCCAAGGAACTTATCTAGATGTGTTGTGAGAGCTTTGAACCAACAAGTGTTTCACTACAGTTTATAAGGCAGGGCCGTGAAAATAAAAAATATTTTTTTTTCCACGAAAATGATATTTTATCCCCTATGTTTTTATTTTCCCAAGGGTAACAGGACAAATTGGACCCCAAAAGTTGTTGTCCAACTTGTCCTGAGAACGCTGATACCCCATATGTTGGGGGGAACCACTGTTTGGGTGCACGGCAGAGCTCGGAAGGGAAGGAGCGCCATTTGAAATGCAGACTTAGATGGATTGGTCTGCAGGCGTCATGTTGCATTTGCAGAGCCCCTGATGTACCTAAACAGTAGAAACCCCCCACAAGTGACCCCATATTGGAAACTAGACCCCCCAAGGAACTTATCTAGATGTGTTGTGAGAGCTTTGAACCAACAAGTGTTTCACTACAGTTTATAAGGCAGGGCCGTGAAAATAAAAAATATTTTTTTTTCCACGAAAATGATATTTTATCCCCTATGTTTTTATTTTCCCAAGGGTAACAGGACAAATTGGACCCCAAAAGTTGTTGTCCAACTTGTCCTGAGAACGCTGATACCCCATATGTTGGGGGGAACCACTGTTTGGGCGCACAGGAGAACTCGGAAGGGAAGGAGCACTGTTTTACCTTTTCAAAGCAGAATTGGCTGGAATTGAGATCGGACGCCATGTCGTGTTTGGAGAGCCCCTGATGTGCCTAAACAGTGGAAACCCCCAATTCTAACTGAAACCCTAACCCCAACCCTAGCCCCAACCCCAACCCTAGCCCTAACCCTACCCCTAACCCTAATGGGAAAATGGAAATAAATACATTTTTTTACATTTTATTATTTTTCCCTAACTAAGAGGGTGATGAAGGGGGGTTTGATTTACTTTTATAGCGTTTTTTTTTTGGCGGATTTTTTAGGTTGGCAGCTGTCACACACTAAAAGACGCTTTTTATTGCAAAAAATAGTTTTTGCATCACCACATTTTGAGAGCTATAATTTATCCATATTTTGGCCCACAGAGTCATGTGAGATCTTGTTTTTTGCGGGACGAGTTGACGTTTTTATTGGTAACATTTTCGGGCAGATGACATTTTTTGATTGCTTTTTATTCCAATTTTTGGGAGGCGGAATGAACAAAAACCAGCAATTCCTGAATTTCTTTTAGGGGGGGCGTTTATACCGTTCCACGTGTGGTAAAATGGATAAA
Source organism: Ranitomeya imitator (assembly GCF_032444005.1). NCBI lineage: Eukaryota > Metazoa > Chordata > Amphibia > Anura > Dendrobatidae > Ranitomeya > Ranitomeya imitator. The sequence goes on along the minus strand of NC_091283.1, from coordinate 134,900,265 downwards.
GCAGTTTCATTCTTCAGGTCAGTACGATTACAGCGATACCTCATTTATGTATTTTTTTTTATGTTTTGGCGCTTTTACACAATAAAAACTATTTTATATAATAAAATAATTGTTTTTGCATTGCTTTATTCTGAGAGCTATAACTTTTTTATTTTTCTGATGATGCTGTATGGCGACTTTTTTTTTGCGGGACAAGATGACGTTTTCAGCGGTACCATGGTTATTTATATCCGTCGTTTTGATCGCGTCTTATTCCACTTTTTGTTCGCCTGTATGATAATAAAGCAATGTTTTTTGCCTTGTTTTTTTATTTTTTTTTTTTGCGGTGTTCACTGAAGGGGTTAACTAGTGGGATGGTTTTATAGAGCGGGTTGTTACGGATGCAGCGATACCAAATATGTGTACTTTTATTGTTTTATATTGTTATTTTTATAATAATAAAAAAAAAAAAGGTTCCTCGCATCATGTTCTCATTCACTTAATGCAGTTAATAGCCCTCTGTGTCTGTACTGCTACATACTTAGGCAGGTAACTGGTTCATGCAGCCTTACATGAACACCTGAGCCTTACACTATAGCTGGTCCGAATAACTAAAGCAATTGTTACCATCCACCTCTCGTGTCTCCCCTTTTCCCCATAGTTTGTAAGCTTGCGAGCAGGGCCCTCACTCCTCTTGGTATCTGTTTTGAACTGTGATTTCTGTTATGCTGTAATGTCTATTATCTGTACAAGTCCCCTCTTTAATTTGTAAAGCGCTGCGGAATATGTTGGCGCTATATAAATAAAAATTATTATTATTATTATTATTTTTTTTAATTTACATAAATAAATGGATTTACTGGGAAATGTTTTTTTTTTTTTATTTGGGGACTTTTTTTTTTTTTTTTATACATTCTATTTTTTTTTTTTAACTTTCTACCATTGTCCCAGGGTGGGACATCACTGTATTAGATCAGATCGTTGATCTGACACTGTGCATAGCACTCTGTCAGATCGTTGATCTGACAGGCAGTTTAGCTGGCTTTCCGGCGCCTGCTCTCAGCAACTCTCAGCAGGCGCCGGCTAACCAGGTCATTTCATGACCCGGAAGGAGTCCGGCGGCCATCTTGGATCCGGGGACTTCTTCCGGGTCACCGGAGCAACGCGATCTCATTGCGTTGCTCCGGTGGGAGAGCGCAGGGAGCCCCCGTCCCTGCGCGATCCCCCTTTATGCCGCTGTCACTACTGACAGCGGCATTAGAAGGGTTAAATGCCCGCGATCGGCGATAGCGCCGATCGTGGGCATTGCTGCGGGGTGTCAGCTGTCATATACAGCTGACACCCGCCCCCGATCACCGCGGCGCCCAGCGCGAGACCGCGGTGCCGTACTAGTACTGCTGCTGGCACAAATGCAGTGCCGGCAGCGCAGTACTAGTACGGCGCATGGCGCGAAGGGGTTAAAGGAACCGTCACACTCAGCAACTTTGCAACGAGAACGACAACAATCCGTGACGTTGCAGCGTCCTGGATAGCGATCTCGTTGTGTTTGACACGCAGCAGCGATCTGGATCCCGCTGTGCCATCGCTGGTCGGAGCTAGAAGTCCAGAACTTTATTTCGTCGCCAGGTCGGCGTGTATCATCATGTTTGACATCAAAAGCAACGACGCCAGCAACGTTTTACATGGAGCTACAAACCAGTCGCCGTTACGTCACTGGATCGCTCTTGCATCGTTCTGGAGTTGCTGTGTTTGACGTCTCTACAGCGACCTAAACAGCGACGCTCCAGCGATCTAGTTTAGGTCGGCTCGTTGTCTATATCGCTGCAGCATCGCTGAGTGTGACGGTACCTTAAGTCATTTTCCTATCCACATTTGTTTGCAGAGCAATTGTCCTGCTCTTACCCTCATTTTGCTTCCTTTTGCAGCCCCTTAGCCCTTACTACGACTACACCATGATACAAACTTATTATGCAACTTATAATTTTCTCGAATTTTCCTAAATGGTCCATGCAAATGACAGTCAGTCTAATAAAAGTCATCACCCGTTAGAGCAGGGGTCTCCAACCTGTAGCTCGGGAGCCACATGTGGCTCACGGTCCCATGAATTGTGGCTCCCAGCTGTCTGTCAGCTTCGTGCATTAGCTCCAGGTCTAGCAAACAGGTATGAAGAGCACATTTGAAAATGGTGAATTTTGAGCACAACCCTGCATAGAAGAGCAGATCTGGATGAACTTATACTGGTCTTAGTGATTTGAAGATTATTTGATATGCTGGAGACAAGTTGATACCAAATGTCAGAGGTGTTTGAAGCTGGATGTGACAGTGTCTTGGGAGTGCTTTATAGGAGAATACTGAATGGGGGGTATTGAGGGAACCCCTGGATCTTAGTATACTGTTTTTTATGTGGAAAAGCTTGGGTTACCATTATGCCTGTAATGTGGGCTTTGGTTGCTACTATTGTGAGGAGACGGGAGATGAATGTGGCTCGTGATCCTTTTTCAAGGCTGAATGTGGCTCGCGACCCTTTCTCAGTGCTGAATGTGGCTCTCAAGGTCAGAAACGTTGGGGACCTCTGCGTTACAGTATACATTGAATTTTTTTTGAAGAAACTTCCCAATGATAACAGTATAATCTCCAAAATGAATAAAACCTCAAAATGCACTGTTCCAAATTATTAGGCACACTAGAATTTCTAAACATTTGATGTTTTAAAGAACTGAAAATGCTAATTTGTGGAATTTGCAGCATTAGGAGGTCACATTCACTGAACAAAAAAAGCTATTTAACTCCAAAATATCCTAACAGACCAAGTTACATGTTAACATAAGACCCCTTCTTTGATATCACCTTCACAATTCTTGCATCCATTGAACTTGTGAGTTTTTGGAGAGTTTCTGCTTGTATTTCTTTGCATGAAGTCAGAATAGCCTCCCAGAGCTGCCGTTTTGATGTGGAACTGCCTCCCACCCTCATAGATCTTTTGCTTGATGATACTCCAAAGGTTCTCTATAGGGTTGAGGTCAGGGGAAGATGGTGGCCACACCACGAGTTTATCTCCTTTTATGCCCATAGCAGCCAATGACTCAGAGGTATTCTTTGCAGCATAAGATGGTGCATTGTCATTAATGAAGATGATTTTGCTCCTGAAGGCACGTTTCTGCTCTTTATACCATGGAAGAAAGTCGTCAGCCAGAAACTCTATATTCTTTGCAGAGGTCATTTTCACACCTTCAGGAACCTTAAAGGGCCCTACCAGCTGTTTTCCCATGATTCCGGCCCAAAACATGACTCCTCCACCTCCTTGCTGACGTCGCAGCCTTGTTGGGACATGGTGGCCATCCACTACTCCATCCATCCAGAGTCAGTAAACAAGACTGTTTGAAAATTGGTCTTCATGTATGTCTGGGCCCACTGCAACCGATTTTGCTTGTGAACACTGTTAAGGGATGGCCGAATAGTAGGTTTATGCACCACAGCAAGCCTTTGAAGGATCCTACACCTTGAGGTTCGAGGACTCCAGAGGCACCAGCAGCTTCAAATATCTGTTTGCTGGTTTGTAATGGCTTTTTAGCAGCTGCTCTCTTAATCCGATGAATTTGCCTGGCAGAAACCTTCCTCACTCTGCCTTTATCAACATGAACTCTGTCTGTGCTCAGAATCAGCCACAAATCTTTTAACAGTATGATGATCACGCTTAAGTTTTCTGGAAATATCTAATGTTTTCATCCCTTGACCAAGGCATTGCACTATTTGATGCTTTTCGGCAGCAGAGAGATCCTTTTTCTTTCCCATGTTACTTGAAACCTGTGGCCTGCTTCATAATGTGGAACATCATTTTTAAGTAGTTTTCCTTTAATTAGAATCACCTGGAAAACTAATTATCACGTGTTTAATCTTGATTTCAGTGATCCATTGAGCCCTGAGATAATACCATCCATGAGTTTATTTGAAAAACAAAACAATTAAATCTTTATGACACTTAAATCCAATTTGCATAATAATTTGGAACAGTGTATTTTATACACATATTGCAGCTCTGAAGTTTGGGTCCACGTTGACTTACATGGGGTTCTAGGGTCCCAGGTAAAGTTCACAAATCATACTTTATAAAAAAATTAAAAAAAAGTCCACCCGAATACGGACGTCCACAATTTCGCTCATCTCTATATAGAATGTCATGGATGAACATCACTATTTGTCCCTTGTATCGTGTAAATGGTCCGCGAACAATGACTGATTACTATAACTGTGAAATTGCACTCTGTTAAGCCTCATCCCTAAAGTACACTATTTTTAACTTTTGCTTCTTTTTGGTGAAACTGGGAAACAATTCTAGTGAAAGTGGTCATCAGATCTTGTTATCTGACCCAACTGGTACAGGAGCAGTTACATTAGGGGTCCTGGTACCTTACTCTCTGACCCATTCCTTTCCTGGGGGTAGGGTAGGCATTTGCCTCATCTGTACAGGGCACCAAAATGCCTTGTCTTGGATAAAGAACCATGTGTTTTGAACATTTTGGTTCTATGTGCACTATTTTTTTGTAGATCAATGACTTTGTAATTCAATTCATTTTATGTGTCCTCTTCCTGAGATTATCTGTGTATTTTGTTTTCAATATATGGTTAATTATTGTAATTAAATTTATAGATGGAAATAATTGTATTATATATGAGTGTATTTCCACTTTTGCTGCTCATTTATGATGAGGCTGGGATTACTAGAATCCTCCAGTATGTGGAACTTAATACATAATTAAACTCTTAGAACTGGAACTTCAATCCTGTGTTAGAAACCACACAGAAACCACTGTGCCACAGTGTGTAATGCATAGTTCCACTGTTAAAAAGTCAAGACGGTGCTGTACGTTTATGTAATGGACCATTTTCTGTAGATGTGTTTCCTTTTTAAAATGTTTATTTTTGCATGTGGTAGCTCAGAAAAGGATGACGTTTGTTGCACAAGTCAATAAAAGGTATAGAGGGGTGCTCACTGCGCTCTTTTATGTAGGTGTGCTGGAGAAAGGATAAGTAAAAAAAAAATGATAAACTCCGGCACTCTAGAATGTTTACAGTTTATTTTGAAAAAATTAACAAGATTGTTATAGTCAGTGGACCCAAAAAAAGTAATACAGACACGTGTAGATCAATGTTTCGGCATAATAGCCTTTTTCAACAAATGTCTGTTATTGCAGAAACAACATCTGTTGGAGCACTGTTCAATCCTTCATCGAAAAAGGGAAGGAGTAAGGAATAACTACAAACCTACCAAGACATGGTTGTTTCGCTAAACTGACATCCCAAGCAAGGAGAGTACCAAGTAGAAAAAGCAGCCAAGAGGCCCACAGTTACTCTGGAGTAGCTGCAGAGATCCACAGCTCAGATGAGAGAATCTGTCCACAGGACGTTTTATCATATATTCCACAAATCTAGTCTTTACGGAAGAGTGTCAAGAAGAAAGGTATTTTTGAAAGCAAGCCATAAAATTTCCCATTTGACGTTGCAAAAAGAAATGTAGGGGACACGGCTTGCATGTGGACGAAGGTACTTTGGTCAGATGATACAACTTTTTGGGCTAAATGCAAAACGCTATGTGTGGTGAAAAACTAGCACTAAACATCTCTCTGAAAACACCATACCCACCGTTAAACATGGTGGTGGAAGCATCATGCTCTGATGATGCTTTTCTTCTGCAAGGACAGGGAGGTTGGCCAGAGTTGATGGGAAGATGGGTGGAGCTAAACAGTGACATCCTGGAAGAAAACCTGTTAGAATCTGCAAAAGACTTGAGGCTAGGGCATAGGTTCACCTTTCAGCAGGACAATGACCCTAAACATACTGCTGGAGCCACAATGGAATGGTTTAGATCAGGGGTGGGGGGAATCTCCAGCCCATGACCATTTACAACACACCACAACCGGGGGTTGCAAAGCTCAGTCCGCAGCTGGCAAAACGTAGACCCTTTACTTGCTCTTGATACTGTATATGCCCCCAGCTACTCCTGTAATTTATATGCCCAGGTGTCTCCTTTGATGTATATGCCCTCATCCCTTCCTGTAATGTATATACCCAGGTGTCGCCTGTGATTTATATGCCCTCAACCAATCCCTTAATGCATATACTCCAGTATCTCTGCATTGTATATGCCCCAGCAGTGATTATATATATACTAGATTGTAGCCCGATTCTAACGCATCGGGTATTCTAGAATATGCATGTCCCCATAGTATATGGAGAATGATGATTCCAGAATTCGCGGCAGATTGTGCCCGTCGCTGATTGGTCGAGGCAACCTTTATGACATCATCGTCGCCATGGCAACCATTATGACATCATAGTCGCTGTGCCTGAAGGCCTCGACCAATCAGCATCGTCGCTGTGCCCGTTGCTGATTGGCGGCCTCGACCAATCAGAGACGCGGGATGTCTACGTCCTTTATGACATCATCGTCGCTGTGCCCGTTGCTGATTGGCGGCCTCGACCAATCAGAGACGCGGGATGTCTACGTCCTTTATGACATCATCGTCGCTGTGCCCGTTGCGGATTGGCGGCCTCGACCAATCAGAGACGCGGGATGTCTACGTCCTTTATGACATCATCGTCGCTGTGCCCGTTGCTGATTGGTCGAGGCCTGGCGGCCTCGACCAATCAGAGACGCGGGATTTCCAGGACAGACAGACAGACGGAAAAACCCTTAGACAATTATATAGATACTAGATTGTGGCCCGATTCTAACGCATCGGGTATTCTAGAATATGCATGTCCCCGTAGTATATGGACAATGATGATTCCAGAATTCGCGGCAGACTGTGCCCGTCGCTGATTGGTCGAGGCAACCTTTATGACATCATCGTCGCCATGGCAACCATTATGACATCGTCGCTGTGCCCGTTGCTGATTGGTCGAGGCCTGGCGGCCTCGACCAATCAGATTCGCGGGATGTCTACGTCCTTTATGACATCATCGTCGCTGTGCCCATCGCTGATTGGTCGAGGCCGCCAAGCCTCGACCAATCAGAGACGCGGGATTTCTACATCGATACTGTGCCGGTCGCTGATTGGTCGAGGCCTGGCGGCCTCGACCAATCAGACGCGGGATTTCCAGGACAGACAGACAGAAAGACAGACAGACGGAAAAACCCTTAGACAATTATATATATAGATATATATATATATATATGCCCCAACCCCTCCTGTGATATATACTGTATATACCCCAAGCCCTTCTTGTGCGTCTGCTGCAATGTATGTGCCCCAGCTCCTCCTGTGGTGTTTATGTCACAGCATCTCCTTTGATGTATATGCCTCCAGTCCCTCATGTAATGTATATGGCCCAGCATCTTCTATGATGTATACGCTCTGGCATCTTTTGTGATCCATATGCCCCAGTTCCTCCTAAGATGTATATACCCTGGCATTTTATGTGATGTATATGCCCCAGCCCCTCTTTTAACGTATATACTCCACCATCTCTGCACTGTATATGCCCAGCTCCTTCAGTGATATTTGTGGCCCAGAATCTTCTGTGCTGTATATGCCCCAGACCTTCCTGTGATGTATGTGCCTCAGCGTCTCCTTTGATGTATATTCCCCAGCATCTCCTGTGATTTATATGCCCCTAGCCTCTTTTGTGATGTATATCCCCCCCTGTAATATGCATGCGCCCAGCCCTTCCTGTGATGTTTATACCCAGCATCTCCTATAATGTGTAAACACCAACCCCAGCGTATCCTGTGATGTATCCAGGGAACGGTGCTTGCGCCCTTTCTATTCACACTGTATACTTCAGACTTTCAGTATAAATCTGAACTTTGCCACCTTCAAAAATTTTCGGATGACTGTGGTTATGGGATGCATTAGGGGAGATCAGGGGGATGAGGAATATAGAAGGGTAGTGTCGAATTTCGTGGATTGGTGCAATGGTAACTATCTACAAATAAATGTTAAGAAAACTAAGGAGTTGGTGGCCAACTATAGCAGGATAAAGATGGAATGCTTACCGATCACTATTGCTGGTCAGGAGGTAGAGCAGGTGGAGAGTTACAAATATTTGGGGGTCCATTTGGATAGCAAACTGGACTGGAGATGCCACTCAGAGACTGTCTACAAGAAGGGGATGAGCAGACTGTATTTCCTAAGGAAACTGAGGTCTTTTATTGTGTGTAGCAAAATGTTAGAAATGTTCTACCAATCTGTAGTGGCAAGTGCCATCTTTTTTGCAATCACGTGCTGGGGTAGTAGTGTGCGGGCCTCTGATGCTAATAAGCGGAATAAGATTATTAAGAAGGCAAGTTCTGCTGTGGGCTGTAATCTGGACTCTCTTGGGGAGGTAGTGGAGAAAAGAACTCTGAGAAAGTGTATGGCAATTATGAACAATAATGCACATCCTCTATCTGAAACTTAACCTGTCAAAAACTGAACTCCTCGTGTTCTCTCCCTCTACTAACCTACCTTTGCCATCTCCGTGTGCGGCTCCACCATTACTCCAAAGCAACATGCCCGCTGCCTTGGGGTCATCCTTGATTCTGACCTTTCATTCACCCCCCACATCCTATCACTGGCTTGCTCTTCTTACCTGCATCTCAAAAACATTTCTAGAATTCGCCCTTTTCTTACTTTCGACTCTGCAAAAACTCTTACTGTTTCACTTATTCATTCTCGTCTGGACTATTGTAGCTCTCTACTAATCGGCCTCCCTCTTACCAAACTTTCCCCGCTCCAATCTGTCCTGAATGCTGCTGCCAGGATCATATTCCTCACCAACCGTTACACCGATGCCTCTACCTTGTGCCAGTCATTACACTGGCTACCCATCCACTCCAGAATCCAGTACAAAACTACTACCCTCATCCACAAAGCACTCCATGGCTCAGCACCACCCTACATCTCCTCTCTGGTCTCAGTCTACCACCCTACCCGTGCCCTCCGCTCCGCTAATGACCTCAGGTTAGCATCCTCAATAATCAGAACCTCCCACTCCCGTCTCCAAGACTTTACACGTGCTGCGCCGATTCTTTGGAATGCACTACCTAGGTTAATACGATTAATCCCCAATCCCCACAGTTTTAAGCGTACCCTAAAAACTCATTTGTTCAGACTGGCCTACCGCCTTAATGCATTAACCTAACGATCCCTGTGTGGCCTATTTATTAAAAAAAAAACAACAAAAAAAAAAATCAGGTTCCTCGCATCATGTTCTCATTCACTTTATGCAGTTAATAGCCCTCTGTGTCTGTACTGCTACATACTTAGGCAGTTAACTGGTTCATGCAGCTTTACATGAACACCCGAGCCTTACACTATGGCCGGTCCGAATAACTAAAGCAATTGTTACCATCCACCTCTCGTGTCTCCCCTTTTCCTCATAGTTTGTAAGCTTGCGAGCAGGGCCCTCATTCCTCCTGGTATTTGTTTTGAACTGTATTTCTGTTATGCTGTAATGTCTATTGTCTGTACAAGTCCCCTCTATAATTTGTAAAGCGCTGCGGAATATGTTGGCGCTATATAAATAAAAATTATTATTATATGAGCTATTCATGAGACAGAAGAGCACCTTCAGTAACCGGCTAATACTTCTGAGGTGTAAGAAGGAAAAATATAGGAAATAGTTTGTGCCAACTGCCATGGGAATGTACAGCAATAACATTAGGGTTAAACCACCAAGGTGAATGTCTACTTATTTCTCTACATTTCAGTTCACTCGTTGTGTATGTCTTATTCTAATGTATAATGTTCTTCTGTCAACTCCACTGTCATGTCAACTATGTAATTCTTTTATGATTTGATTTAAGTTGTGCTGCTGTGATACCATAATTTCCCACGGGATCAATAAAGTGTATCGTATCGTATATGCTCCAGTCTCAGCGTTTCATGTGTAATATATATTCTCCAGCCCCAGTGTCTCCCGTGTGAAGTATATTCTGCATTCCTAGTGTCTCCTATAGGATGTAAATACTGCAAACCCCCCACTGCTCGAGTTCTATAAATGTAACTTGAGCAGTGATGAATTTCTCACTGTAAGGAGATGTGCAGTATAATATGCATACAGGTGCTTCTCACTAAATTAGGATATCAAAAAGTTAATTTATTTCAGTTCAATACAAAAAGTGAAACTCATGATATAGAGTCATTACAGTGATTTATTTCTGTTAATGTTGAGGATTATGGCTTACAGCCAATGAAAACCCAAAAGTCATTATCTCAGTAAATTAGAATAACTAACAAAACACACCTGCAAAGGCTTTCTAAGCATTTAAAAATGTTCCTTAGTCTGTTTCAGTAGGCTCCACAATCCTGGGGATGACTGCTGACTTGACATGTCCAGTCCACAAGGAGTTAAAAAAATAAATAAAAAATTGTGGGTTTAACCCCTTTACCCCCAAGGGTGGTTTGCACGTCAATGACCAGGCCAATTTTTACAATTCTGACCACTGTCCCTTTATGAGGTTATAACTCCGAAACGCTTCAACGGATCCTGGTGATTCTGACATTGTTTTCTCGTGACATATTGTACTTCATGATAGTGGTAAAATTTCTTTGATAGTACCTGCGTTTATTTGTGAAAAAAACGGAAATTTGGCGAAAATTTAGAAAATTTCGCAATTTTCAAACTTTGAATTTTTATGCAATTAAATCACAGAGATATGTCACACAAAATACTTAATAAGTAACATTTCCCACATGTCTCCTTTACATCAGCATAATTTTGGAACCAATTTTTTTTTTTTGTTAGGGAGTTATAAGGGTTAAAAGTTGACCAGCAATTTCTCATTTTTACAACACCATTTTTTTTTAGGGACCACGTCTCATTTGAAGTCATTTTGAGGGGTCTATATGATAGAAAATGCCCAAGTGTGACACCATTCTAAAAACTGCACCCCTCAAGGTGCTCAAAACCACATTCAAGAAGTTTATTAACCCTTCAGGTGTTTAATAGGAATTTTTGGAATGTTTAAATAAAAATGAACATTTAACTTTTTTACACAAAAAATTTACTTCAGCTCCAATTTGTTTTATTTTACCAAGGGTAACAGGAGAAATTGGACCCAGAAAGTTGTTGTCCAATTTGTCCTGAGTACGCTGATACCCCATATGTGGCAGTAAACCACTGTTTGGGCGCATGGGAGAGCTCGGAAGGGAAGGAGCGCCGTTTGACTTTTCAATGCAAAATTGACAGGAATTGAGATGGGACGCCATGTTGCGTTTGGAGAGCCACTGATGTGCCTAAACATTGAAACCCCCCACAAGTGACACCATTTTGGAAAGTAGACCCCCTAAGGAACTTATCTGGATGTGTGGTGAGCACTTTGACCCACCAAGGGCTTCACAGAAGTTTATAATGCAGAGCCATAAAAATAAAACAAAATTTTTTTCCCACAAAAATTTTTTAGCCCCCAGTTTTGTATTTTCCCTAGGGTAACAGGAGAAATTGGACCCCAAAAGTTGTTGTCCAATTTGTCCTGAGTACGCTGATACCCCATATGTGGGGGGGGGGAACCACCGTTTGGGCGCATGGGAGGGCTCGGAAGGGAAGGAGCGCCATTTGGAATGCAGACTTAGATGGATTGGTCTGCAGGCGTCACATTGCGTTTGCAGAGCCCCTAATGTACCTAAACAGTAGAAACCCCCCACAAGTGACCCCATATTGGAAACTAGACCCCCATGGAACTTATCTAGATGTGTTGTGAGAACTTTGAACCCCCAAGTGTTTCACTACAGTTTATAACGCAGAGCCGTGAAAATAAAAAATCTTTTTGTTTTCCCACAAAAATTATTTTTTAGCCCCCAGTTTTGTATTTTCCCAAGGGTAACAGGAGAAATTGGTCCACAAAAGTTGTTGTCCAATTTGTCCTGAGTACGCTGATACCCCATATGTTGGGGTAAACTCCTGTTTGGGCACATAGGAGAGCTCGGAAGGGAAGGAGCACCGTTTTACTTTTTCAACGCAGAATTGGCTGGAATTGAGATCGGACGCCATGTCGTGTTTGGAGAGCCCCTGATGTGCCGAAACAGTGGAAACCCCCCAATTATAACTGAAACCCTAATCTAAACACACCCCTAACCCTAATTCCAACGGTAACCCTAACCACACCTCTAACCCTGACACACCCCTAACCCTAATCCCAACCCTATTCCCAACTGTAAATGTAATCTAAACCCTAACCCTAACTTTAGCCCCAACCCTAACTGTAGCCCCAACCCTAACCCTAGCCCTAACCCTAGCCCTAACCCTAGCCCTAGCGGGAAAATGGAAATAAATACATTTTTTTTTTATTTTTCCCTAACTAAGGGGGTGATGAAGGGGGGTTTGATTTACTTTTATAGCGAGTTTTTTAGCGGATTTTTATGATTGGCAGCCGTCACACACTGAAAGACCCTTTTTATTGCAAGAAATATTTTTTGCAATACCACATTTTGAGAGCTATAATTTTTCCATATTTTGGTCCACAGAGTCATGTGAGGTCTTGTTTTTTGCGGGACGAGTTGACGTTTTTATTGAAAACATTTTTGGGCACGTGACATTTTTTGATCGCTTTTTATTCCGATTTTTGTGAGGAAGAATGACCAAAAGCCAGCTATTCATGAATTTCTATTGGGGGAGGCGTTTATACCGTTCCGCGTTTGGTAAAATTGATAAATCAGTTTTATTCTTCGGGTCAGTGCGATTACAGCGATACCTCATTTATATCTTTTTTTATGGTTTGGCGCTTTTATACGATAAAAACTATTTTACAGAAAAAATAATTATTTTTGCATCGCTTTATTCTCAGGACTATAACTTTTTTATTTTTTTGCTGATGATGCTGTATGGCGGCTCTTTTTTTGCGGGACAATATGACGCTTTCAGCGGTACCATGGGTATTTATATCTGTCTTTTTGATCGCGTGTTATTCCACTTTTTGTTCGGCGGTATGATAATAAAGCGTTGTTTTTTGCCTCTTTTTTTTTTTTTCTTACGGTGTTTACTGAAGGGGTTAACTAGTGGGACAGTTTTATAGGTCGGGTCGTTACGGACGCGGCGATACTAAATATGTGTACTTTTATTGTTTTTTTTTTTTTATTTAGATGAAGAAATGTATTTATGGGAATAACATTTTTTTTTTTTTTTCATTATTTTGGAATATTTTTTTTTATACATTTGGAAAAATTTTTTTTAACTTTTTTACTTTGTCCCAGGGGGGGACATCACAGATCAGTGATCTGACAGTTTGCACAGCACTCTGTCAGATCACTGATCTGACATGCAGCGCTGCAGGCTTCACAGTGCCTGCTCTGAGCAGGCTCTGTGAAGCCACCTCCCTCCCTGCAGGACCCGGATCCGCGGCCATCTTGGATCCGGGGCTGGAGGGAGCAGGGAGGGAGGTGAGACCCTCGCAGCAACGCGATCACATCGCGTTGCTCCGGGGGTCTCAGGGAAGCCCGCAGGGAGCCCCCTCCCTGCGCGGTGCTTCCCTGCACCGCCGGCACATCGCGATCATCTTTGATCGCGGTGTGCCAGGGGTTAATGTGCCGGGGGCGGTCCGTGACCGCTCCTGGCACATAGTGCCGGATGTCAGCTGCGATAAGCAGCTGACACCCGGCCGCGATCGGCCGCGCTCCCCCCGTGAGCGCGGCCGATCGGCTATGACGTACTATCCCGTCCAGGGTCAGATAAGCCCAGGGCACCTCGACGGGATAGTACGTCTAAGGTCACAGAGGGGTTAATAAAAGCTGTGATCGGAGGTAAAAAGTTTACCCACGGTCACTGGCGTCCATCAATGGACGCCAGTGACCGGAGGTAAACTACAGCTCCCTTCAGCCTACTACCACAAATAACAGTGAGAGCAGGCAGCAGCTTATGGGAGTATTCAGTCACCACCTTCTCTCTAAATAAATAATAAAAAAAATAAAAATAAATAAAACAGCGTGGGTTCTTCTGTATTTTTGATAAGCAGTCAGGCAAAACTCCGCTGCGTGCAGCCACCCAGAAAAGGCACAACTATTGGACGCGCCAATTCTCATGCTTTGCCCGGCTCTCCCTGTTTGCATTGTAGCAGTGGCAAGTGGGGTTCATATTTGTGGGGTTAATGTCACCTTTGTATGGTCAGGTGACATTAAGCTCACGGATTAGTAATATAGACTCTTCTCCAAGACACTTATCCATTACTAATCCTATAGTTGTATGGTAAATAAACACAGCAGGAATTAAATATTTTATTTGAAATAAAACAAAACACACTTTTCCTTATTCAAAAAGAACAGTTATACTCACCTAACACCCATTCCATTGAATACCACGTATCCTGTAATAAAACAAAAATAAAAGACAACCATACCTCTCTCCTGTCTGTCGTTCTGTCCCATGCTGTAATCCAGGTCTGGGGATAAACAGTTTTCATCCTGGACGGAGCCAAGATGCAACCATACAGGTTGACAACCACAGATGAATGAGCTGCTGCGAGCGCAGCATCAGTGAGGAGGGGTGACCTCATTGAGGTTACCGCAGGTCACTGAAGCTGCTTTCCCAGCCGGGCCATTGAACTGTAGTGACCTTAGTGAGATCACCGCTAGCACAATGAGAAAAAAGCCTCACAGTGCAGCGTAGAGTTCTTTTATTTAATTTAAATCAGAGTGGGGACCTCTCCATTCTTGATAACCAGCCTCAGCTGTGAGTTTTGCCTGGCTGGTTATCAAACACACAGAGAAACCCAAGCAGTTTATTTTTTTTTAAATTATTAAATACTTCCATCAGTCAGCACCTGCTCTCGCTATTAGTGGCAGTGCAGCGCCCCAGAGTCCTGGTCGTTGCAGTAATGTCGTTCTTCCACCGGGGGGGCGATGTTATGTCTGATGGCACCAAAGGAGTTCACCCTGCCAGGTATCACAGCCACACACACTTCACACGCCGGCCACCAGGGGGAGCAAAAGGTTCTATTAGGCCACTCCTCACACTTGGGTAAAACTGGGGGTTTGGTTAGGAAGTGAGACAGTAGGAGTTGAGAGTTGGAGCCAGGAGGAGGAGAGGAGCAGACTGGGCTCGGCCCATGAACGGAAAGAAGGACACGGAGCTGCGCCTGCAACCCATGCAGCAGCCTCATAAGAAAGGACAAGAAAGGAAGTGTGCCGTAGTGAGTGAGCACAGAAGTCGTAGCAACAGGAGTAAAACACCAGTGGGAGACCAGCTAGGAGCAGGCTGCCTCCCACTGAGCGCAGATCCAGTAGCCGGAACACCGAGGGAGTAATAGAATCTACACTTTACTTCAGAGACCGGCAGGATAGTCGATTCCAAGTTGGCTGCCCGACCCAAGAACCTAAGCAGACAAGGTGGCAACGCGGAGGAGGGGCGACGCTAGGGTCCCTATAAAATAGCCTCAGGCCACCACCGTCATACGGGTTTGTCCTATCCATCTGGGGGACAGAGAGAAGAGTAACAAGAGTGAGAACCCTATGGGAGCTAATGCACGTAGGGACCCACTACGTTAGGCTACGTTCACATTTGCGTTGTGCAATGTTGCAAACAAAAACGCACGCGTCCTTTTTTGCAGAATTTTGGACGCAAAAAAAAAAAAATGCATCTTGCTGCGTCCTCCGAGTCCTCACGCTTGCGGCAAAAAAAACGCATGCATCGCAAAATGTTTGCATGTCCATGCGCCCCCATGTTAAATATAGGGGCGCATGCGTCGCCGCGGCTGCGCCCGACGCAGCCCGGCAGAACGCAAATGTGAACGTAGCCTTACTGTGCGCAAGGGGAAGGCTACTGATTTCCACCTGGATAGGGAGACTCGAATTGCCATCAGACCAGACGGACTCTGCCTACCCTGTCATCCGGCACCCTGGACTGTGGATGCTGAAACCTTCAGTAAAGGTAAAGAGACTGCACCCATTGTGTCCTCGTAATTTACCGCGCCTTGCACCATCCACACCTCTGGGAAGCCCTGGGTATATACTTCACCTGTGGGAAGGTATACCATCTAGCTGCCATTCCATCACCCTAGTGGACCCCCTAAGCAGCGTCGGTCACCCTGACCGAATACCACAGGTGGCGTCACGAACACTACCGTTATCTACAAACTCTACCCCCTTTTATTGGGCGCCCCTCATAGGGCCACCGTGACATCCCAGCTGAGGGAACTGAAGGACCCGGTACAGAGTACCCCATTGCCCTTACGTGGGGGCGATCCAGCAGCAAACGTAGGCTGATGGGTGCAGTAGTCCCATCAGCCGACGCCATGGTGTTGTATTTCATGTATACCTTTGGTCATAAGCTACTTACCTCCTCAGTGTTTGCTTGTTTTCAGTTTCTGTTTTGGGTGTTTACATCTCCATTTTTAATTATGTGTTCCAATAAAATTATTTACTTTTCTTATAATTTGTTTGGAGGACATCTTTACATGTTTTCCCTTACATAGGAGAGAAAAAAATTCTGAGTAGGAATGCAAAATGAGAAGTTGTAAGTACACAGTGCTATATGATGACTGCAAGATAATAAGAGGATAAAGGCTTTGATGGAAGTGTTCTTTAGATCAAGCTGGTCCACACATGTATCACCATGATATCTCAGTACTGTACAGACATCATCCTCATTGTCCAATGGAAACTCGCAATCTAAATTCAGTATCACCATCAGAACTTCTTTAGAGTTTAGGAGGAAACCCACACGAACTCCTTGCAGATATTGTCCTTTGGCAGAATTTGAACCCAGGACCCTAGCGCTACAAGACAGCTGTGCTAACCACTGAGCCATGGTGCTGTGCAATAATAGTACTGCTGAGTTGTCTGCATTACAACACCGTTTCTTCATGGGTATTGGGGCAGTGATTGTTGAAAATGCCCTCCCAGGGCCATGTGATAAAACCTCATGTGATGTCACATCCACTCGTGATTATCATAACACTTGTCCCCTGCAGCCTCCTGCTGTTGTCACTAGGGGGGCAGCAAAGCCCATCAGAGGCACCACTCACCTAGACAATGGCTGGCTCTTTTTTAACATATGTGCTTAGGATCTCTGTTACAAAATGGTGTTTAAAGAGGTTGTCAGATATTGTGGTGAAAATCTGCAGTTAATTTGACTGCAGACTTCTGACTCTTTACAGCATGCGCAACGCAAGCTGTCAGGATTATCTGGGTTTGCCGAAGATACCGAGTAGTCACGTGAATGCAAGTATGCAAATTGTATACTCCCAGCCACACCAACTAGATGTGCTCAGCGTTACTCAATTAACTTGTAAAGAGTGTGGCAGATCACAAAATGTATGTAAATCACATTCAGTCACATGACTGCCCTGGTCTTGGCAGAGACACTGGAGAATCATGAAAGCTTGTGGTGCATCCACTGCAAGGATTGAGAGGTCTGCAGGCACAAGATGACTACGTACTTCTCACCACGAGGTCAGAAAACCACTAACTCCAGGATCCAAATGGGGTTGTCAGTTATAAAGAATTCATGTGCATGACTAGAACCAACATCTTTTATAACTCCTCAAAGGATCAGAAATTTAAAGTTCTACATTTTAATTGCAAGTCATTAGCAGTTATTTACTTTGCTCACGTTGCGTTCGACGCAGCGTCAAAACGATGCATGCAGATGCAGGCACATGTCCTGCGTACCCAATGTTAAACATAGGCACGCAGGCGGTGCTGAATGGAAGAGTTGCGGCAGGGCCTAATGGAGGAAGTACGCAGCCCTCCGCAGCTCTGCCCTAAGCAAGTGTGAAGCCAGCCTAAGAGGATTGCAATACTTAAAAAGGGGTTGTCTACTATTAGGACAACCCCTTAAACTAAATGCTCAGCCCCGATAAAATAAAGCCTGCACTCACCTCCTGTGCTGGCTCTGTGCCGCTGTGTCAGCACTCGCTTTCCCCGGAGCTCCTGTGACATGTAACACCGGCGCCCAATCAGCCCTGGCATTACAGTCTCTGCGCCTTTGTACAAACTGAGCAGGAAGAGGAAGTCAGGGATCAGCTGCAGCCCGGACTGCCTCTTCATGTTCTGTTTATCCAAAGGTGGAGACCGTGACACCAGTGCTGATTGGGCACCGGGCATCATGTGTCATTCCACCGCAAAACAGCTCCAATACCACAAGTGCTGACAGCACAGGAATGGAGTCGGCACAAAAGGAGAGTGTAGGCTTCATCATTTTATTGGTGTTGAACATTTTGTTTAAGAATGGGGATGGGCAAGTAGTGGACAACCCTTTATTACTATTGCTCCACAAGGATAGAATGAGCAGTGGGGCTTTTTATAATAAATTATAATTGGAGACTATTTTCTGTTATGGATCTTTTCTCCTATCTAATGCATTTCCTCTTTGTTTCTTCCCATTTTATTTTGTTTAGGAGTAGGCAAATTGTCCAGTAATGTTTTCTTGGGGTCTTTTTATTTTACCATTTGTGCCACATTGTTTTACTAGTTATCTTTTTCGAAGCTTTAGCAGATTTGGACAATCCATTCCATTGTATACATCCTTACATATTAATTGCAATTTGGTTACTCCTTACCTTCAGCTTTTATTTCCCCCCATACTAGAATGGGTGAAAATAAAATTACTAGATCATACCGTAAGTTATATATTAAAAAAAAAAAAAAAAAAGTAAAAAAAATCTAGTACACTGAAAAATTAAATCAATGATTGCATTTATTTATTTTTTACATAGAATATAATAAAATAAATTACAATATTACAGAAACTGTGTACATATATAATGTTATGTGGATAACTATGGCTGGGCAGGAACTCATTGTGCATATAACGTAGCAGCTTTTGTCCCAATGGTTATTAGACAGCTTTGCAAATACAATTATGTAACAAGCTTGTGAGCACATGCAACCAAGTGTGCCTTCACATCGCGTGTATTAGTCCTGTCGGGTAGCAGACTACATCTGGGTGCCCTCCTCCAACAGGCATAGATGCCCAAAAATGATGCACGTCAGAGCGCATGTGGGGGGCGTTTGGACATCAGGACCTAAAAATGGGTGCCAGAAACGCAACGTGAAAGCATTCCCATCCTTCATCTAGAGCAGCGCTCTCATGCTTCCAAGCCTTCATATTATGGAGCAGCCACATGGGTCACTTCTAATTAAGTATGACATACTTGACCTAAAAGTAATAAGCAGCAATTATATTACAATACCAAACAACTTTGTGTACTAAATCCACAATATTTCAGTGCAGCATTAACTCAATCATGACTGGTAAATTTTCACTTTTTCCCCCTTTATCAAAAACCCATAACTAACATTAGAAGTCCCAGAGAGGGGTCATTTAACATTTCTACCTTCGGAGCTCGAAATTTCTGGGACTTCGTGTTAAGGCCCCATTCTGACATTGACCGTCTAGTAAGGTTTTGTGTACATGAGATTTTTTGTTCTAAGTTACATTAGGGTTTCGGTTTTTAAACAGAATTTCTCATATACAACAATACATTGCAATGGCTGGAAGCAGTTTTGCAGTGTTAACAGGAACAGCGCACAGTTGTCATCCACCTGTTGCCCGTGATTTTCAGAGAACTGTACCCTTTTCATTTTTAACTATGACGCAGATTTTCATTTTTTCTTTATTTTATTAAACGTAACATTCCTTTAGTTTAATTCCCATGCGGTCAAAATATATTGCAGTACTTTGTATAAATTTATATTTTTTTCATTTTTACCTACACATTTTATTATATTATTAATATTTATTTTTAAAGGTGAGCGGGGAATGAAGCTTTATTGTAGCAGAGTGGGGACCAGATCTGTGTTGGAGGGTATTTCTGGAGGTCTAATCTACAACCCCACTAACATCTCATAAGTTATTAGGTTCTTCGGCCACCGTTAGTTGTGTCCATTTCTGGAAAGGCTGGGTCCTTGAGAAAGTTGTTCCAGGTTAAGTCGATACCCAGCTTTACCAGGTACCTATACAAGCTCAAAAAAAAAAAAAAAAAAAAAAAAAAAAAAGATGTGCTGCGTAAAATGTAAAGAAAACTTAAATGCAATGAATTGAAAACCTCTTAAGATTCATCTTCTGATCGGTTTTTATTTTTATTTTTTTTTTTTCAAATGAAATGGAAAATTCTCATGTAGAAATTGATGGCAGCAACAACAGAAAAAGTGTAAGTGTGTAAATATATATATATATATATATATATATATATATATATATATATATATATATATATATATATATATATATATATAATGGAGGAATAGCAACACTCCAAAAAGTTCACACTATGTGAGCTCAATTTACATGTTAACAGACATGACATCTTACCATTGCTGATTAAAGGTTTAAAAATGTTCGCAATTTACATTGTGCCTGGAATAAAAAAAAATTATAATTAAAGTTTGTGATACATTTACTACAAGATGGATTTCATCAACCAAGTTGCCATTGTAATCAGTATAATGGCATGGCACAGACCCAACTGTCTGTAGGCTACTGTGCACAATCCTGACAACAGGTTTCCTTTAAGGTGCCAGGACAGCAGCAAGTGCCAAAAGTGTTTTAATTTTGGGAACTGCACCTCTCAATTAATTCATCTATGGCCACAGTGACCATTTTGTACAACATCTATGCCATGGTTTGCCTTTCCCTCCCTCTAATGGAGAATTGAGAATTTGCCATTTCAGTGCCCATACATTGTACCCCCATAGAGTGTAGTGCCCCATGTATTGTGCTTTTAGCAGGACCCAATAGCTCCTTGTACTATGGGGTTATCAGATGACCTGAGTGTGAAGGCAATTATCAGCACCCGTGATTACGATCTTGCAGGGCAAATAGTGTTTTAATCCCTTTGATGTAGCTGTTGTGATTGACAGCAGCATTTAAGGGGTTAATCGGCTGACTGGTTCAAAAGCCGGTCAGGGCCAATACCACAGGATGTTAGCTGTCATACAGCTGTCACCTGCAGTACTTTCACCCACTGGGGGGAGGTGGTGGGCAATCACACTTAATCCTCAGTGCCACTTTTTCACAGTACTGAGTATTAAGACCCCCTTCTTGACTTTTTGGGAATCATTAAGGGTGGTAAAAAAACTTTTGCTTAAGGGGGGGGGGGGGGGGGAAATTGTGAAAAATTCACCGTATATTTAATTTACAGCTGTCCAAGCATATGCTCAGAAGCAGCAGCGAGGAGAAACAGTAGGACCATCTGTGTCTCTGCCCTCCATAGGTTTCAGCAGGCAGCTGTAATCTGATCCCTCAGTCAGCATTCATGCCATCATGTTTTAAGCAAATTAGATTTTAGCTGCATTTCTGAATAAATGACAAGTTCAGTAAGTTGGGTGGGTGTGTGGGAGATGAGGCTCATAAGTGAAGAAAGAAGCATTTTCTCTGATGAGCTATTACGGGTCTTATATTTGCTTGTATTTTATGCAAAAGTACATTGAAACTGCAGTGACCATTTAACTTAAAGCATGTACATTTACCAAACAAGGCACAGCAAAGATTAGCCAGTTGGAGAAATTCCACCATTTTTAATGTTATTTTGGAACTTAAGGCTATGTGCACACATTCAGGATTTCTTGCAGAAATTTTCTGAGCAAAACCGGACATTTTCTGCAAGAAATCCGCATGCGTTTTTTTTTTGCGTGTTTTTCTTGCGTTTTTTTACCGGAGCTTCCCAATGCGTTAAATAGTGGGAAGAACACGAAAAATTCACAAAATTAATGAACATGCTGCGTTTTTTTTTACCGCAATGCGTTTTTTACGTGGAAAAAAACAGCATGTGCACAGAAATTGCGGAATGCATTCTAAAATGATGGGATGCATAATGTATGCGTTTTTATAGCGAAAAACGCAAAAAATCCGCAACGTGCACACAGCCTTAGACTTACAGTTTTGTGCAATTAGAGGTGCAATCTTTTTTTGGGGCAGAATATTTTCTCCCATGTCTGCCTATTATGGACCCAGTATTTTACATGCAGTGTATTTTCTAGCTTCTTTGCTTTATTGATTCACAATGACTGAAAATATAAAACGCACTCACCAAAACGGTTTTTAAGGTCTTCAATCTCTTGCAGAAGCTTCTGATGCCTCTCATGACAGCACTTACATATCTAAGTAAATATATATACATTTTACATATTAATGCAGTGTTAAAAGTCATCTTCTATTATAATAGGCCATAGGGCTTCTCATTTTAGTCTGAGAAAACCAGCTACCATGAAGGTCACCAGCATCTCCTCAGATTTAATCCAACACAAGGAAGAAAGTTCATTGTATTGACTAAAACCTTTAGTCAACATATACTCAAGTATAAGCCGACCAGAGTCTAAAACCAAGACCCCTAATTTTGCCACAAAAAAAAAAAACCACTGGGAAAACATAATGACTCAAGTATAAGCCTTGGGTGGAAAAATGCAGCAGCTACTGGTAAATGTCAAAAATGAAGATAAATACCAAAAAAAGTAAAAATTGAGACATCAGTAGGTTAAGCGTTTTTGAATATCCATATTGAATCAGGAGCCCCATATAATGCTCCATACAGTTCAATGGGCCCCATAAGATTCTCCATATTAAAATATGCCCCATATAATGCTGCACAAATGTTGATTATGGCCCCAAAAGATGCTCCATACAGACATTTGCTCCATATAATGCTCAATAGACATTTGCCCCGTATAATGCTCCACAAATGCTGATTATGGCCCCATAAGATGCTCCAGACAGACATTTGCCCCATATGCTGTTGCTGCGATTAAAATAAAATAAATAATATGACATACTCACCTCTCAGCCGGCCCCCCCCCCCCCGACACTTGCTATATTCACCTGCTCTGCGTTCCACTGCCGTCGCCGCTGTGTCTTCCCAGTCCTCTACACTGACTGTTCAGGCAGAGCGCGGCGCGCACACTAATCGTGTCACCGCGCCCTCTGACCCGAGCGTCACTGCAGAGGACAGGGAAGACGGTGAATATCGCACACTGCGTTATACTCACCTGCTCCTGGCGCCGTGTTCCTGGTTCTCCGGCAGCTTCTTCCTGTAGTGAGCAGTCACATTGTACTGCTCATTACAGTAATGAATATGCGGCTCCACCCCTATGGGAGTGGAGTGGGGTCCATATTCATTACTGTAATGAGCGGTACCATGTGACCGCTCACTACAGGAAGAAGCTGCCGGCGCCGGGTGAACCAGGGACACCGCACCAGGAGCAGGTGAGTATTATTACACAGCTGCCGCTTCCCCTCCCCTGCCGACCCCTGGGTATGACTCGAGTATAAGCCAAGAGGGGCAATTTCAGCCTTAAAAATGGGCTGAAATTCTCAGCTTATATGGTATACAAAAGTGTTAGAAAAGTATAGGTGGAATGTCAAGCATTCTTGACGCTATGCCCAAGCCACATTACCAAAATAA
This sequence comes from Ranitomeya imitator, assembly GCF_032444005.1. NCBI lineage: Eukaryota > Metazoa > Chordata > Amphibia > Anura > Dendrobatidae > Ranitomeya > Ranitomeya imitator. The sequence continues at coordinate 134,876,975 of NC_091283.1, read as the reverse complement.
AAAATCATAACTTGTTCTTTAACCCCTTAACCCCCAAGGGTGGTTTGCATGTTAATGACCGGGCCAATTTTTACAATTCTGACCACTGTCCCTTTATGAGGTGTTAACTCTGGACCGCTTCAACGGATCCTGATGATTTGGACACTTTTCTCGTGACATTGTACTTCATGACAGTGGTAACATTTCTTTGATATTACTTGCATTTGTAAAAAAAAATTGGCAAAAATTTTAAACATTTTGCAATTTTCAAGTTTGAATTTTTATACCCTTAAATCACAGCTATGTCAGACAAAACACTTAAGTAACATTTCCCACATGTCTACTTTACATCAGTACAACTTTAGAACCCAAATATTTTTTTTGTTAGGGAGTTATAAGGGTTAAAAGTTGACCAGCAATTTCTCATTTTTACAACACTTTATTTTTTTTATTTTTATTTTTTTAGGGACCACAACACATTTGAGGTCACTTTGAGGGGTCTATATGATAGAAAATACCCAAATGTGACACCATTCTAAAAACTGCACCCCTCAAGGTGCTCAAAACCACATTCAAGAAGTTTATTAACCCTTCAGGCGTTTCATGGCCATTTTTGGAATGTTTAAAAAAAAAAAAAAGGGAACATTATAATAATAATTTTTATTTATATAGCGCCAACATATTCCGCAGCGCTTTACAAATTATAGAGGGGACTTGTACAGACAATAGACATTACAGCATAACAGAAATACAGTTCAAAACAGATACCAGGAGGAATGAGGGCCCTGCTCGCAAGCTTAGAAACTATGGGGAAAAGGGGAGACACGAGAGGTGGATGGTAACAATTGCTTTAGTTATTCGGACCAGCTATAGTGTAAGGCTCAGGTGTTCATGTAAAGCTGCATGAACCAGTATGTAGCAGTACAGACACAGAGGGCTAATACTGCATAAAGTGTATGAGAACATGATGCGAGGAACCTTTTTTTTTTATTATAAATAGGCCACACAGGGATCGTTACGTTAATGCATTGAGGCGGTAGGCCAGTCTGAACAAATGAGTTTTTAGGGTACGCTTAAAACTGTGGGGATTGGGGATTAATCGTATTAACCTAGGTAGTGCATTCCAAAGAATCGGCGCAGCACGTGTAAAGTCTTGGAGACGGGAGTGGGAGGTTCTGATTATTGAGGATGCTAACCTGAGGTCATTAGCGGAGCGGAGGGCACGGGTAGGGTGGTAGACTGATATCAGGGAGGAGATGTAGGGTGGTGCTGAGCCATGGAGTGCTTTGTGGATGAGGGTAGTAGTTTTGTACTGGATTCTGGAGTGGATGGGTAGCCAGTGTAATGACTGGCACAGGGTAGAGGCATCGGTGTAACGGTTGGTGAGGAATATGATCCTGGCTGCAGCATTCAGGACAGATTGGAGCGGGGAGAGTTTTGTAAGAGGGAGGCCGATTAGTAGAGAGTTACAATAGTCCAGACGAGAATGAATAAGCGAAACAGTAAGAGTTTTTGCAGAGTCGAAAGTAAGAAAAGGGCGAATTCTAGAAATGTTTTTGAGATGCAGGTAAGAAGAGCGAGCCAGTGATCGGATGTAGGGGGTGAATGAAAGGTCAGAATCAAGGATGACCCCAAGGCAGCGGGCATGTTGCTTTGGAGTAATGGTGGAACCGCACACGGAGATGGCAATGTCAGGCAAAGGTAGGTTAGTAGAGGGAGAGAACACGAGGAGTTCAGTTTTTGACAGGTTTAGTCATTAACATTAACTATTTTTCACAAAAAATGTACTTCAGCTTCAATTGTTTTTTTTTTCTACCAAGGGTAACAGGAGAAACTGGACCCCAAAAGTTGCTGTCCAATTTGTCTTGAGTATGCTTATACTGGGAGAGCTCGGAAAGGAAGGAGCACAGTTTTACTTTTTCAACGCAGAATTGGCTGGAATTGAGATCGGATGCCATGTTGTGTTTTGAGAGCCCCTGATGTGCCTAAACAGTGGAAACCCCCCATTCCCCCAATTCTAACTGAAACCCTAACCCAAACACCCCCCTAACCCCAACCATAACCCTAACCCCAACGGGAAAATGAAAATACATTTTTTTTTTTTATTTTTTTTTTATTATTTTTCCCTAACTAAGGGGGTGATGAAGGGGGATGGGGGGTTGATTTACTTTTATAGCAGGTTTTTTAGCGGATTTTTAGGATTGGCAGGTGTCACACACTAAAGACGCTTTTTATTGCAAAAAATATAGTTCTTACCGATGACGGTATTTCTCTGAGCCCATGACGGCACCACGGAGAGAGGGGATCTGCCCACCAAGGACAGGAAACCTACAGATAAAGGCGGTACCTCTCTCCCACATCAGTTGTTTACTAGAGCAAGTTGGGAGCTTAAAGAATAGAATCTAAGATTATCATTACTTGAAGTCTTAATCAAGATTATTATTATTATTATTATTATTATTATTTATTATTATAGCGCCATTTATTCCATGGCGCTTTACATGTGAGGAGGGGTATACATAATAAAACAAGTACAATAATCTTGAAAAATACAAGTCACAACTGGTACAGGAGGAGAGAGGACCCTGCCCGCGAGGGCTCACAATCTACAAGGGATGGGTGAGGATACAGTAGGTGAGGGTAGAGCTGGCCGTGCAGCGGTTTGGTCAATCGGTGGTTACTGCAGGTTGTAGGCTTGTCGGAAGAGGTGGGTCTTCAGGTTCTTTTTGAAGGTTTCGATGGTAGGCGAGAGTCTGATATGTTGTGGTAGAGCATTCCAGAGTAGGGGGGATGCACGAGAGAAATCTTGTATGCGATTGTGGGAAGAGGAGATAATAGGGGAGTAGAGAAGGAGATCTTGTGAGGATCGGAGGTTGCGTGCAGGAAAGTACCGGGAGACGAGGTCACAGATGTATGGAGGAGACAGGTTGTGGATGGCTTTATATGTCATGGTTAGGCTTTTGTACTGGAGTCTCTGTGTGATGGGGAGCCAGTGCAGGGATTGACAGAGGGGAGAGGCCGGGGAATAGCGGGGGGACAGGTGGATTAGTCGGGCAGCAGAGTTTAGAATAGATTGGAGGGGTGCAAGAGTGTTAGAGGGTAGGCCACAGAGCAGGAGGTTACAGTAGTCAAGGCGGGAGATGATGAGGGCATGGACTAGGGTTTTTGCAGATTCTTGGTTTAGGAATGTGCGGATCCGTGAAATATTTTTGAGTTGGAGGCGGCAGGAAGTGGAAAGGGTTTGGATATGTGGTTTAAAGGAGAGATCAGTGTCAAGGATTACCCCAAGACAGCGGGCTTGTGGGACTGGGGAGAGTGGGCAGCCGTTTACTGTAATGGATAGGTTCGTTGGGGAGATCGCGTGAGATGGGGGAAAGATGATGAATTCTGTTTTGTCCATGTTAAGTTTTAGAAATCTAGTGGAGAAGAAGGATGAAATAGCAGACAGACATTGAGGGATTCTGGTTAGTAGGGAGGTGATATCTGGTCCAGAGATGTAGATCTGTGTGTCGTCAGCATAGAGATGATACTGAAAGCCGTGAGATTCTATGAGCTGTCCCAGGCCAAAGGTGTAGATGGAGAAGAGCAGGGGTCCTAGAACTGAACCTTGCGGGACTCCGACAGATAGGGGGCGAGGTGAGGAGGTGGTGTGTGAGTGGGAGACGCTGAATGTACGGTCAGTTAGGTATGATGAGATCCAGGATAGGGCCAATTCTGTGATGCCAAGGGATGAGAGGGTCTGCAGCAGCAGGGAATGGTCCACTGTGTCAAAGGCAGAGGACAGGTCCAGAAGGAGGAGGACAGAGTAGTGTCGCTTGCTCTTGGCGGTTAATAGGTCATTGGTGACCTTAGTTAGGGCAGTTTCAGTGGAGTGGTGTGACCGGAAGCCTGATTGAAAGCAGTCGAAGAAGGAGCAGGAAGATAGATGGGAGGACAGTTCAGTATGGACATGTTGTTCCAGTAGTTTTGAGGCAAAGGGGAGAAGTGATATAGGGTGATAGCTAGATACAGAGGATGGGTCAAGAGAGGGCTTTTTGAGGATAGGTGTGATTGTGGCATGTTTAAAGCTTGAGGGGAAAATGCCAGTTGTTAGTGATAGGTTAAAGAGATGGGTTAGGGTTGGGATGAAGACTGTGGTGAGGTTTGGGATGAAGTGGGATGGGAGTGGGTCAAGTGCACAGGTGGTGAGATGCGATCTTGAGAGTAGAGTGGAGAGTCCGTCTTCTGTAATGGTGGAGAAGTTGGTTTTGGAGGTGGAGGGCTGGGTAGTTGGGAGGAAGGGTTCTGGGGGTTGTTTACTAAAATTGTCTCTGATGTTCTCAATTTTCTGCTTGAAAAATGAGGCGAAGTCTTCAGCTGAGATGAGTGGGGAGGGAGGAGGTGCTGGGGGACGGAGGAGAGAGTTGAAGGTGTTGAATAACTGTTTGGGGTTGTGAGACAGGGAGGATATGAGAGATGAGAAGTAGGTTTGTTTTGCTGTGGCGAGCATGGTTTTGAAAGCAGTGAGGGACTGTTTGAATGCGATGAAGTGCTCGATGGAGTGGGATCTTTTCCAATACCACGTGGCTATTTAGGTATTTAGCATAGATATTATATTAATGTGCACACCCATATGTGAAGGGAGGGAATGTACAGGTGCTGTCATGGGCTCAGAGAAATACAGTTATCGCTAAGAACTATATTTCTCTGACGCCTATGACGGCTCCACGAGAGAATTGCAGAGATTGTATATTTAGGGAGGGACCACCGCTTCCAGAACCCTTTTACCGAAGGTAAGGTCTGAAGAGGAGATGAGGTCCAATCTATAGTGCCTATAGACTATAGATGGTGAAGACCAGGTAGCAGCTCTACATATCTGATCGATTGAAGCTCCGGCCTTCTCTGCCCAAGAGGTTGCTACTGCTCTCGTTGAGTGCGCTTTGATATTTCCCAGGACGGGTACCCCACTAGATGAGTATGACAGGCTGATGGCGTCTGTGATCCATCTTGCCAGAGTGCCCTTGGAGGCTTTCTTCCCCTTTCAGGGACCCTGAAAGCACACAGAGCCAGGATATCATCCCTACTCTCTCTGGTGGCTTCTATGTAATGCATCAGGCATCTCCTAACATCCAATGTGTTTAAGGACTCTTCCTCCTTGTTTTTGGGGTTAGGGCAAAAGGAGGGGAGAGATCTCTTGTGTCCTATGAAATCAGGATGCTACTTTTCGGAGGTAGGCTGGGTCTGTTTTAAGAACAACCCTATCATCCAGGAATTGAGTAAAAGGGGGTTAGCAGATAGAGCCTGTATGTTGCTGACTCTACGCGCAGAAGTAAGAGTGACAAACAGATGTTTTGAGGGATAAAATTGTTAATGGGGCATCCGCCAATGGTTCATATGGAGGTTTAGTAAGGGCTTTCAGGACTAAATTTAAATCCCACTGAGGGGTGTGTCGCACAGGAAGAGGTCTTGATCTTCTGGTTGCTCTGATGAACCTTGAAACCCACCGATTTCCTGCCAAATCATAGTTGAATAAAGCCCCCCAACGCTGCTACATGGACGTTTAAGGTACTTGTGGCCAGACCAATTTCTAACCCTTTTTGTAGGAATTCTAGTATGGCATTAAGAGGGACTCCCTCACCTATTTTGGCACCTGAGGATGATGGGAATTTTTTTTCCATATTTTCCCGTACTGTCTGGTCGTAATTGTTTTCCTACTTTGTAGAAGGGTAGATACCAGCAGGGTCGGACTGGGGCACCGGAGAATCCTCCGATGGGCCCTGCCCCCAGCCTCCTTCATTTGTGCCTGCCCTGCATGCTCATAGCTGCGCCGAGCAGTGAGCACTTTATTATATAGCTGGCATCGGCTGGCAGACTGCACAGGTGATGGGAAGTGCAGGCGCAGCTCCTTCACATCACCTGCTGCCATTACTCTGCCAGGAGAGCTGTGTGTGTGCCGACCCTCACTTCAGCCAGCACAGGCAGAGGAACAGCTGACAGACCGATTATGAGAGGAGACACACAGCTGACCGGCCGCAGTCACCCGTTTCCTGTGCTCTGTCCCTCTGCTCCTCTTCAACAAAGCCCTGGACAGCAGTGTGAACACTGATTGGCTGCAATTCAGCCAATCGTTAGATTTGTGTGACCTCACAGCACAGCTCAGGCAAGGAGCTGTGCTGTGATTGGTCAGCTGCCCTGCCCAAGCAGCACACAGCACGGTCAATTTGTACAGAGGAGCTGAGGGATGGCTGCAGTCAGTGTGACTAAGTACATAACTATATGATGCCGGCACCCTGAGTAGATCTCCGGCCAGAGGCAGTTAGGGGAGGGGGTCCCATGCATCCTAAAGGTGACACAGGGGAGGGGGCCCTAGTGATATTCTAATTTTATTGTGGGCCCCCTCCCCTATTGTATCAACCACCTCTATTTTACTGTGGCTCCCCTTTCCCCTCTCTGAGCAGGTCCATAGGAAATTAGAGGTGAAATAGTGGGGGGAGGGGGCCCACAGAATATTGGGTGACAGTAGGTGAGGGGCCCACAGGAAAATACAGGTGAAACAGTGGGCCCACAGCATATTGGTGACATATATAAGCTGGAGAAAAAGGAGCATGCGATATAATTTAAATTTCATAAACAAGTGTCTTTATTAGTACAAAAGATGCTAAAAATAGTAAAACATTTCAATGGTAGGTGTAACCCAGTCAAGCACAGGAGAGATTCCCCCCCCCTCCCCCCTGTTACCCCAAGCTGACAGCCGGCACAGAGAAGCTGCAGCGCGCCGGCTCCCGGAGATCAATTGTACTCGCAGACATCTACCAGCTGCGAGTACAATTGAGGCTCTGACCGCTGGGTCAGAGCGACGCCAGCAGCGTGATCAAGTCATGTGATCACGCTGCTGACGTCACTATCCGGCGCGCAGGAGAAAGAAGAGACTTGGTGGTAAGTGCTCCTGTGCTGTGGAGCTGAAGACACCGAAGATTCAGCGTGGGGGGGGGGGGGGGGGGGGGGGGGGGGTCAGGATTTAATCAGTGTGTTGGGGGGGGGGTGTGGGGATTTATCCAGTGTGTGTGTGGGGATTTATTCAGTGTGTACGTGGGAGGGGGCTGGAATTTATTTAGCATGTGTGGGGCAGGGTGCATTTATTCTGTGGAAGGGGAGTGGATATATTCTGTGGGGGTGAGTGGGGAGATGGGGGTGGACACAGTAGCGAGGGGAAAAATGTGTACTGACAGTATTGGGAGGAACGGTGATGGGATGTGTGAGGACAGTATGGGGAGTCGGGGGAACGTGTGAGGGGGGAAATGTGTGAGGAGGAAATATGGAGAGAGCAAAGGGGTATGTTAGGGGGGGGGGGGGATGTACATGAGGCTATTAGAAATGTGTGCAGACAGTATGGGGGGATGAAAGTGTGAGTGGATACAGAATAGATACTGAGTAGTGTGAGGGTAACAGCCAGGAGGAGACAGTATGCCAAGCAGGAGGAGTGTAATGAAGGGGCACAGTAGAGAGACTGGGCTCTCTATGAGGGACACAGTATGAGAAGGCAGCGTGAAGTATGGAAAAGAGAGAGAGGGTAGTGTGGATGGCATGTACCATAAGAGGGACAGTGAGGGTCATATGTGCTGGGAATAAAGTGAGGGGCAATTATTTACTCAGGGGCTCAGCCTAGGGCAGATATTGTTATTCCGGAGCATTATAATAACACTGCTATCTTTAAGGGTGTTGTGTCAGGATGTGCTGCAGAAGACAGGAGAAGATGGAAGTCTGCAGAAACGAGCTCTGCCGGTGGATGAGAAGAGTCATCATGGCATCTGGACAAGGTGAAGATGAAAAGAAAGAGGCGACTCCACAAACAACGTCATCTATCAGGTACCTGGATGTAAATGTGTTTTTTTTGTGATACTAATTCTCATATTTTTATTTATGTTAGGAACATTAAAGGGGATGTCCAAGGTTGTGATGAGTCTGCAGTCGTACTATGTGACTGCAGACTTCTGAATTCTCACAGTGCGCACTGCTATCATAATTCTCTGATGTTGGTGATTTACATACATGCGGTCACGTGCTGACTAGACATGTGTGGCCTCATTCAATGAAAATGAATTGACTGAGGCCGGACACGTCTAGTTAGAATGTGGCCAGAAGTATCCAAATCACATACTTGTGCTGTCATGACCGTCCACTCTGGCCACCGGCAAGGGAGAATCCTAAAAGTGAGCAGTGCTTGCGCTGTGAGAATTCAGAAGCCTGCAGTCACATTGACTGCAGACTCATCTCAAACCTGGACGCACCATTTTGTACCATTTTGGTTGGTGGTGTGCCCCGGGATTTTTTAAGTATAAAAAGTGTGCTGCGGCTCAAAAAAGGTTGAAAATCACTGCTCTAAGGGGGCTAACTACCAGTGAAAGGTTAAAAAAAAAAAAAAGAAAAAAAAAAAATTCCTAAAAGTTCAAATCACCCCTTTTTATTCCACTGAAAAAAAAAAAAAATAAAAAAACTAAAATAAACAGAAAACTCCTCAAGAACCCCAAATGTCCTTTTTTCTCTCTGTTCGCCACAATTGCACAAAAAGAGCTATAACAAGTCATTAAAATCACATCTATCCCAAAATCGTACTAAAAAACAATGTCTCGCCCCCAACAAAAAGCTTCCCTGTGTGTAATAAAATACGCAACAGTCGCCGTCTTCTTCCGCTGTGTCATTGCTTGTGTCTTCATTGCAGTGGAATATGCCAACCGGTATTTTACTACACACACTGGACCTACATTACTGTTCTCATGTTTGATGTAGTTTATAGAGGATGTGTCCTCTGTGGTGTAGTATATAGAGGACCTGTCAGCTCTCATGTGTAGTGTATAGAGGATCTGTCAGCTCTCCCGTGTGGTGTAGTATACAGAGGATCTGTCAGCTCTCGTGTGTGGTGTGGTATATAGGATCTATCCTGTGTGGTATTTTTAAACTGCATAGTGGGCCCCAAGAATAATTTTTCTCTGGTGGACCCAAAGTACTCCAGTCCGACGCTGGATATCAGCCCCGGAGAAAACCTCATTTTCTAATAGCTCCCTCTCAAATGCCAGGCTGTCAAGTGTAAACTTGCAACCTGTCGATGTTGAACTGGACCCTGGGAGGGGAGGTTTGGGAGGTCCGGGAGTACCCAGCGATCGGAGATCGACATCCTCATCATCCAAGCAAACCATGCCCTCTTCGGCCAGAACGGAGCTATTAAAATTACATGAGCTCTGTCCTCCCGAATCTTCCTCAGAACTGCTAGAATTAGAGCAATTGGGGGAAAGGCATATGCTAGTTGATGGTGCCAAGGAATCAGAAATGCATCTAGTGATACGGGGCTCCCTAATTGTGTTATGGAGCAACAGGTGTCTACCTTTTTGTTTACATGAACAAGGATAATGGTGTGCACTCTGGTCAAGGACACGGAGGTGCTGGTAAAACAGACCGTGTGGTCAAGTCAATAGTAGAAAAAAAAATACCGCACACTCGAAACTGGTATGATGCAAAAAGGTATATGCCAGATTTATTCAAGAAAACAAGTCAATTGCCACTGATAACTCGTAGATAGAAACCCGACGTTTCGACCCTCCCGGGTCTTATTCATGGGCTTACTTAACTCTTGATACACAGACATAGGAGTGGCAGTGATAGAAGGCAAGACAATGGTCCTTTTAAGGCATAACTTTATAGTGGGTCCAATAATTACTCCTGTGGTATAGGTAGAGGGGTCCTGTTTAGGGTGAGCCGCAGCATCCCGCGCCCCCAGCTGTGCTGTCCTGGATTGGAGCACATCCAGACATCCTCCAATACGCCCCCCAGAGGAAGATGATGATGAGGAAGAATTAGATGTATCCGAATCCACCTCTAAGCTATCCGTATCACTGGACTCAGGAGTTGGGGGGGGGGGGATCTCTGCCTAGTCTTTCTTCGCTTTTTACCTGCCTTTAGGGCACATATATATATATATATATATATACAGTGGGGCAAAAAAGTATTTAGTCAGTCAGCAATAGTGCAAGTTCCACCACTTAAAAAGATGAGAGGCGTCTGTAATTTACATCATAGGTAGACCTCAACTATGGGAGACAAACTGAGAAAATAAAATCCAGAAAATCACATTGTTTGTTTTTTTAACATTTTATTTGCATATTATGGTGGAAAATAAGTATTTGGTCAGAAACAAAATTTCATCTCAATACTTTGTACTATATCCTTTGTTGGGAATGACAGAGGTCAAACGTTTTCTGTAAGTCTTCACAAGGTTGCCACACACTGTTGTTGGTATGTTGGCCCATTCCTCCATGCAGATCTCCTCTAGAGCAGTGATGTTTTTGGCTTTTCGCTTGGCAACACGGACTTTCAACTCCCTCCAAAGGTTTTCTATAGGGTTGAGATCTGGAGACTGGCTAGGCCACTCCAGGACCTTGAAATGCTTCTTACGAAGCCACTCCTTCGTTGCCCTGGCGGTGTGCTTTGGATCATTGTCATGTTGAAAGACCCAGCCACGTTTCATCTTCAATGCCCTTGCTGATGGAAGGAGGTTTGCACTCAAAATCTCACGATACATGGCCCCATTCATTCTTTCATGTACCCGGATCAGTCGTCCTGGCCCCTTTGCAGAGAAACAGCCCCAAAGCATGATGTTTCCACCACCATGCTTTACAGTAGGTATGGTGTTTGATGGATGCAACTCAGTATTCTTTTTCCTCCAAACACGACAAGTTGTGTTTCTACCAAACAGTTCCAGTTTGGTTTCATCAGACCAGAGGACATTCTCCCAAAACTCCTCTGGATCATCCAAATGCTCTCTAGCACACTTCAGACGGGCCCGGACATGTACTGGCTTAAGCAATGGGACACGTCTGGCACTGCAGGATCTGAGTCCATGGTGGCGTAGTGTGTTACTTATGGTAGGCCTTGTTACATTGGTCCCAGCTCTCTGCAGTTCATTCACTAGGTCCCCCGCGTGGTTCTGGGATTTTTGCTCACCGTTCTTGTGATCATTCTGACCCCACGGGGTGGGATTTTGCGTGGAGCCCCAGATCGAGGGAGATTATCAGTGGTCTTGTATGTCTTCCATTTTCTAATTATTGCTCCCACTGTTGATTTCTTCACTCCAAGCTGGTTGGCTATTGCAGATTCAGTCTTCCCAGCCTGGTGCAGGGCTACAATTTTGTTTCTGGTGTCCTTTGACAGCTCTTTGGTCTTCACCATAGTGGAGTTTGGAGTCAGACTGTTTGAGGGTGTGCACAGGTGTCTTTTTATACTGATAACAAGTTTAAACAGGTGCCATTACTACAGGTAATGAGTGGAGGAAAGAGGAGACTCTTAAAAAAGAAGTTACAGGTCTGTGAGAGCCAGAAATCTTGATTGTTTGTTTCTGACCAAATACTTATTTTCCACCATAAAATGCAAAAAAAATGATAAAAAAAAACAGACAATGTGATTTTCTGGATTTTTTTTTCTCAGTTTGTCTCCCATAGTTGAGGTCTACCTATGATGTAAATTACAGACGCCTCTCATCTTTTTAAGTGGTGGAACTTGCACTATTGCTGACTGACTAAATACTTTTTTGCCCCACTGTATATATATATATATATATATATATATATTATATAATCACTGGCTTTCACAGAGATCACTTACCACCTTATGGACCCATAAATACCGGTTGGGGATGATCTGCGTCTGTCAGTTGTGTGCAAAAGTGTAAAGCGCTGCGGAATATGTTCGCGCTATATAAAAATAAAGATTATTATCCCTTGTGCCGGACGCTGTACTGGACTCCTTGCTATGTAGAGACCCCGAGCGTCCTTTACCGGCAACATCCTGGCGTCCTTTTGCTGGGGTGATGATCTGGATAGGGGTGACGCCTGTTCCAGGTCACTCATGTCAGGGGAACACTGGTCAAGCTCCATGAGAAGCGATGAACTAAGGTATGCTTCCCTTTAGTAGCGGTGATTCCCTCCCGCACTTATACTTGCGCAGTAAATTTCGCCCGCACCCTGCGAGACTGCACATCCAATCCCACGCATGCACAGTGCCGTACTTCCGTTCTGCACAGTGCGAAGTAGCGTTCTGATCTCGCGCATTTGCAGACAAACACTGCCCACAAGATGGCGCCGCGCATAGTCACGCGTGTATGCTGGATGCCGGAACCTCCGGGCTTCAGCCGACAGACTGAGGCTTGGGGGAAGCAGTGTGCCCCCATCCACAGAGGGACCCCCCCTTGGATGGCACTGCTGCTTCTTACCTGGAAAGGTGGCTGTGATCTCCTTGCCACCTCTCCTCATGCACCCTAGAGGCCCCCTTGCCCCAGCGGTGGTGGCTCGGGTCACCACACCAGCCGAGGCAGGGGGACCCCCGCTGTCTGAATCGGACTGATTAGCCCCGGATTCCCACGACGATGTTCGCCTCTAAGTAAGGCTTCTGTAGGTCTGCCATCAAGGACAGGAAACCAACTGATGCGGAAGAGAGGTACCGCTTTTTTATCTGTAGGTTTCCTGTCCTTGGAGGGTGGATCCCCTCTCTCCGTGGTGCAGTCATGGGCTCAGAGAAAAATTGTTTTTGCATTTCCACATTTTGAGAGCTATAATTTTTCCATATTTTGGTCCACAGGGTCATATGAGGTCTTGTTTTTTGCAGGACGAGTTGATGTTTTTATTGGTACCATTTTTGGGAATGTTACATTTTTTGATTGCTTTTTATTCCAGTTTTTGTGAGGCAGAATGAACAAAAACCAGCATTCATGAATTTCTTATATATTTATTTTCACATGTAAATTTTTAACTTTTTCTTTGTCCCAGGGTGGGACATAGTTGTAGAGTGTCAGATCGCTGATCTGACACTTTGCAAAGCACTGTGTCAGATCAGCGATCCAACAGGCAGTGCTGCAGGCTTGCTGGCGCCTGCTCTGAGCAGGCACTTGCAAGCCACCTCCCTGCAAGACCCGGAAGGAGCCCCGTGGCCATTTTGGATCCAGGCTTGCAGGGAGGAGACGCTCGGAACAACGCAATCACATCGCATTGTTCTGAGGGTCTCGGGGAAGCACGCAGGGAGCCCCCTCCCTGCGCGATGCTTCCCTATGCCGCTGGAACGCTGCGAGCATGTTTGATCGCAGTGTTACAGGGGTTAGTGTACACAGTGCTGGATGTCAGCTGTAATAATCAGCTATCGCCCATGACATACCATACCGACCCTGGGAATTAAGTCACAGGTCACCTCGAAGGGATAGTACGGCATATGGCAGAAAGGGGTTAAAGCACCATTCTAGTGTTCTTTCCCAGTGCTGGAATGGTCGTACTAAACTAAGGTCCCTGCCCAGTTTTACTACCCCTCAGAGTCTTTCATGCGTCACTCCAGGCCCGTGGCACCATCTTGTGATTGCAGCTTCTGATTGGCTTGAAGTCAGATAAACCTGCATTGAGTGCTTGTGATGTAGCTTATGAGAGGCAGAAAGAGGCTCTCAGACTAGTACTATGTTGTGGCCTCTGGCACACTACAAAACACTGGAGCAATCCAGCAAGTCACGAATCAGACTGGGTGCAGGGACCTTACATTAGAAGAATCACCCCAGCGCTATAAAAAAAAATAAATAAAAAAAATAAAGCACACAACAAAGTATATTGTGTGCACTTCTACTAAAAGGGAAACCAGCTGGCAATGTAATGAGAAACACTGCAGTTACTGCAGAAAACACCCAAAGGTTTACCAGTCTATAACATTATGTAAATCAACTTGCTAGAGTTGAACACTAAAACAAGAGAAGTTTGCTAAATACCTCTAGATGCCGGCATCGGTCATGTCCAGAGTCAGCCAACTCTATTAGAGAGAAAAAAAATAAGTAAATAGATTTGATGGTTAGAACAAATCTAAAGAAAATTCAAGTTGTTCAGTTCCCTTTAAAAAGGACAACATTGACTCAAGATAAATAGTGGGAATATGCAAGCTTAGTCTACTATTAAAAGGCGATGACTACGGCATGGCCGCTGGACACTGCTACCGGCATGGAGTTTTTTTTTTTATGTAGATTTTTCTGGCTGAAAAAAAAAAATAAATAAATAAAATAATAATAATAATAATAATAATAATAATAATAATAATAATAATAATAATAAAAAAAAAAAAAAAATCTATGTTTGGTTTTGTCAGAATAGTTTTCGGGTCTTTTTTTCCCTGACGCAAAAGCAATGACTTTCTTTTAAAGAATGAACATTAACCCCTTTCTGACCTTGGACAGGATAGTACGTCCGAGGTCAGAACCCCGCTTTGATGCGGGCTCCGGCGGTGAGCCCGCATCAAAGCCGGGACATGTCAGCTGTTTTGAACAGCTGACATGTGCCCGCAATAGCGACGGGTGATATCGTGATTCACCCGCTGCTATTAACTAGTTAAATGCCGCTGTCAAACGCTGACAGCGGCATTTAACCGGCGCTTCCGGCCAGAAATGAGTGCATCGCTGACCCCCGTCACATGATCGGGGGTCAGCGATGCTTCTGTACAGTAACCATAGAGGTCCTTGAGACCTATGGTTACTGATCCCCGGTAGCTGTGAGCGCCACCCTGTGGTCGGCGCCCATAGCACACCTGCATTTCTGCTGCATAGCAGCGAACTAACGATCACTGCTATTTAGCAGAGGCGATCGAGTTGTGCCAGCTTCTAACTTCCTATGGAGGCTATTGAAGCATGGCAAAAGTAAAAAAGTTAGAAAAATGTGAAAAAAAAAAATATATATAAAAGTTTAAATCACCCCTTTCGCCCCATTCAAAGTTTAAAAAAAAAAAAAAAACCTACACATTTGGTATCGTTGCGTTCAGAATCGCCCAATCAAGAAAAAAAAGCATTAACCTGATCGCTAAACAGCGTAGCGAGAAAAAAGTTTGAAACGCCAGAATTACGTTTTTTTGGTCGCCGCGACATTGCATTAAAATGCAATAACGGGCGATCACAACAACGTATCTGCACCGAAAGAACGCCAGCTCGGCACGTAAAAAATAAACCCTCAACCGACCCCAGATCATGAAGAATGGAGACGTTAAGGGTATCGGAAAATGGCGCAATTTTTTTTTTTTTGCAAAGTTTGGAATTTTTCACCACTTAGATAAAAAATAACCTAGTCATGTTAGGTGTCTATGAACTTGTAATGACCTGTAGAATCATAATGGCAGGACAGTTTTAGCATTTAGTGAACCTAGCAAAAAAGCCAAACAAAAAACAAGTGTGGGACCATTTTTTTTGCAATTTCACCGCACTTGGAATTTTTTCCCGTTTTCTAGTACACGACATGCTAAAAGTACAACTTGTTTCGCAAAAATAAGCCCTCACATGGCCATATTGACGGAAAAATAAAAAAAAGTTATGGCTCTGGGAAGGAGGGGAGCGAAAAACGAACACGGAAAAACTGAAAATCCCAAGGTCATGAAGAGGTTAATTAGAATGTGACATGCACACTATAGGAGTGCTCTCATTAAAGTGACACCACTGTGGAAACACACCCTAAATGGGCAACACCGTGAGCAATCTGAACCCCCCTGAGAACTCTAGTAATAGGGAGCTGCTCATTTGTCTCACTTATGCATCATTCAAGTATCCATGTTTAAACCCATACATGACACAAAAGATGGTACCAGTGTTATCAGTGTATGGTCCATGTGTCCAATTGTACCATCACCGAGTCAATTTTATTAGTGCTTTTCACAGACAGATAACTAAAGTTACAAAGCTTCTCTTATACTTTGCGATGTTAAATGCAGACTAAACTGATCCTCTCCATGTGCTGTATGTGTTTATTCATGGATACAGACTTGGATTGGCCCTTGTAATCTGCTGGGGATAGTTTAGCCAATAGGTGCAAAAAAATGCTGCAACATCAAGTACCTCACCATGGGAATATAGCCTAAAAGGCTGCAGGTTATATTTGTGCTGTCTCCCATACAAACTGTCCCTAGGTATTCTTACCGCACATGTTTGTAGCTGGGATCATCATAGGGATACACAGGAAGTAATTCACTGCTCATACGGAAATCTGAATTTTGGGCCGAAATCCTCGCTCCTTACCAGTAGAAATAGAAGGAACACTTGAAACATCAGCTTTTGTGGACTTTGAGCATTGTTCCTTTTGGTTTTCAGCCTTGGACTGCGCCGTCTGGTTTAGGGAAGGACTAGCTTGACTACTAGCTTCAATAGCAGAGCCTAGTGCAGGAGGGGGCTGTCTTGCAGAGGGTCTTACAGCAGATGTCCCTTCAGCTTTGGTTCCAATTTCTCGTCGACACCCAAATGTAGGGATTTCTCTAGGATTTTTCTTGGCAGCTAATCCTGTAACACAGAATTGTGATAAACGAAATGTGTCAGTCACAATTTGTATAGTAAATAGAAAACCATCAGCAGTGATGGACCACCCTGGCATGCTAGAATTACAAAACCGTCACAAGACACCCATTAACCCCTTCCCCATCAAGGCAATTTTCTGTTGCTCTGGATTTTCCCCTCTTCCAAGAGCCATAACTTTCTTTTGCAGAGCAAGTTCGTTTTGGATGACATTCATTTTACCATTACAGAAGTAGGAAAAAAAAAAAATATGGACCCAGACCAAGAAGTTGTGGAGTTGTTACGACATGGATTGTGCTGCAAAAATGATGTGGGAAAATCGTTGACTAGGACTGTACAATAATGGCAAGGCCAAAAACTTGTATAGGTTTCTGTTTTGTGTACATTTAACCAGTTCCAGACCACCCATGAACAAATGTTCGGCCAGTCCACGTTCTACTCTGGAGCAACCTTCTAAAACATTACTGTAGATAGTATAGCAGCTGTAGGTGGTTGTACAGCTGTAGAGTGCAGGTATCCTGCTGTCAGACAGCCAGACTACCCATAAAGAATGCAGAGACAGTTACAGTCTTTGCCTTCCCAATTACTTTATACACAGCACTAAATAAATGTTGTATGTGAACAAGCCAGCCTTCACAGGACAGAGTCACAATCGGGACTGTGGAGTTGGAGTCATGGAAATTGAGGAGTCGGAGGTTTGGCTTACAGTCTCCAAAGCCCTGGTCACAATGACAGGCACCATTGGCACCCCCAGATCATGTGAAAGGGGGTGCTGATGGGCAGTATTTGTAATGTGCTTTTAGCAGGCGAGTGTTAAATCCGGCTGTCAGTTATGGACTGCTGTGGTCATGTGCTCCTCCACCAACAGCCATCATATGGACTGAAGAGCTGGTCAGTGTGTGAGGAAAGCTGCACTATCAAGAGAAAGTATCCAACCCCTTTAAAACACCACATTTGTTTTTGATTCACCTTGGACTTGAGATTTAAGTTTTGGAGAAGCCTTTTGAGATTGTGGAAGAGGGGGGCGTACTGATGATGTTCCCGGTCTTATAAGGCCTGTCCATGTGAAAGAAAAATTAAGTTAGCCAACAGCATTTCTACCATTTACAAAGCAACATTAATACCCATTGTTTGGAAACGCTGTGTTCTCACCTGTAGATGTTGGTGGACGAACACCTGAAACAGTCTTCACACTTGGAGCATCATGCAGATTCAGGACAGCATTCTGGCCTCCAATAGACAATTTTCTAGAGGGACCTGGGACCCCTAATCGGGATTGTGGTTTATCAGAAGAGGGGGCAGGTGGAAGCTGTGAATAGGTCATAGCTGACTTTACCTATGAAGAAGACTGAAATAATGAATAATATGAAAGACATACTACAGATTGTAGAGAATATAGTAGGTTCCTGCATCCTCAGCACAGGAACTGGTAAATCCACAGTGGACAGTGCATGTGCTGGCAGGATACACAAGTCTGCACTCAGCCTGCATACTGGTAATTCTAGACTGGACAACCACTTTAAGATTGACGGTCGTAATAATCATTTCATAAATCAATAGTGCACAAGAAAATAAGAATCTTTGCAATAAATCTGAGAAATCTGCTCCTTTCTTCCCTGGACTACTACTCAATTCACAGGTAAAGTCTATTCCGTGAACAGAGAAATACATTACTGAGCTAGATTACTTACTGCTGATGACATTCTATGTACGTGGGGGGTATTTTAGGAGGAGAAAGAGGCAGATTTCTCTGATAAGTTCTATTACATAGTTGCTCATTTTCATGCGCCCTATTGATTTATGAAACAAAAGTTAAACAACTTGTGCCAAGTGAGCCAGAAAAGTTAGACATTGCCCAAGTATTTAGTAAATCCTACAAACCTTAACAGCAGTGGCTTTTGGCGCTCTGAATCGGCTTCCAGCGGCAGATTTGCTTATTACAATTCCTCCTATTCCTTCCATGGCTAGTTTTGGGTTTCCCAGGCTAACCCTTGGCAAATTTTGGTGAACCATTGGGGGGCGGATTAAACCCCTCACTGGTATTCCACCCCCCCGTGCAATTTTAGAGACTGCAGCTTCCCTCGCCAGATTTTGACTCAGTGCTAGAGAACGGCGTGCTGATGGGATGCCAGATGTTGAAGCTATGGTTTTAGGCATGGCATCTGATGGAGGAACCAAGCCCCTCCGCAATCTGAGAGGGATAGATGATCCATGTGATGTTTCTAGTTGGTCTTTACAGTGCAATCCCTGTGCATCATGTGGGGTGTTCATTTGTGGTCCTCTCGATAACTTATTTGCAGATTCATCCATTACAGAGCCAATGGACAAACTAGGGTCTTGTTGCATAGGATCCATGACAGTTTTTTGATATTGAAAATCATTTATTCCAGCAACAGGTGTGGAGGTGACAAAAGAAAGCGATCCGACAGAAAAGACACTGATATCATGAGCATTTTCTTCTTCCTGCATCATACAACAGGATTCAGAGAGTAATGGTTGATCAGCAGATTCTTTGCCGTTACCCACTTCTGTCAGGGAAGCCATCATTCCTGGGTCACAGTGGCTGCCACATTTCTGAGATCCTTCCAATTGTTGCCCTTCTGTACCATTAGGATTGGCCTGAACAGGTGGAGTCACAAGTATACTGGGACCAGTGGTGACACACGTTACAAAGGTTTGTGCATTTTGGGCTTCTGACGGCAAGTCATTACAATCATCGCCCACTAAAGATTCTCGCTTAGGGTCAATTTTGGAAACATTTCTACCATCATTTATCATCAAGCCCTCATTGTCTGCATTCAAGCTATGGCTAGAATTTGAAATCAATATTTCAGCTTTTGTTCCTGTAGTTTCAGGAAGGCTTATATCACAGATCACATCACTGTGCCGACCTGGTGTATCTAGAGTCATATTTAAGGGAGGCTGGATCTCCTCATTACCGAGGTTACTATGATTAGCTGTCATTTGCTCACAACTTTCTTTAGCATTACAAAGTGCTTTGGGATTAGGGTCAGTACATGGGGTAGCTGTCGCTTCACTCGCTCTTGGAACAACCACAGATTTCTGCATGCCTCCTGCATCTTGAGTGCAACAGGTTGAAATTGAAACATCACAAATTGCAGTCATACTCGATGCTTCATGGGCAGAAGCTTTGGGAATGATCTCAATGTCTTGAGTTGTATTGGTTAGTGTTGCTGCCACATAAACTGGTGCAACGTTTTGTGCAGCATTCACACATGACTGTGGTACCCCTTCAATTTCACGAGTGGTGTTGACCGCTTTGCTCTCAAGCATGGATGACATGTCTTGTGTGGTATTTGCCAGAATTTGTGATGCCACGTCAATTATCTGTGTTGTGTTGGCAGCAGTAACTCGCTCATGCACAGGTGTGATATCCTTTGTGGTATTGGCAGAGAGTGGCACTGCATCCATAACCTGCGTAGTATTACCAGAAATTGCACCATCATAAACTGAGGCAATGTCCAGAGTCGTGTTAGCAGGCGGCCCTACCATCTCAATGACCTGCGTGGTATTCGCTAGATTAACTTCCTCCTGAATAAATGGTATATCTTGTGTTGTATTTGAGGTAGGTGGCACGATTTCAATCACGTGGGTGGCATTTTCTATAGTCATCTCCTCATGTATAGATGCAATGCTCAGCCAGGGCTCAGTCAATGCCTTGCTCTTCTCAATCTCATGAGTCGTATCAGTTGGTGGCAGCTCATCATAGGTTACCTCAATGTCCTGTGCAGTACTGGCACACAGGTTATACTCATCCGATTTGTCCATCTGTTTAATCCAGGTTGTAGAGGGTCCTTTACATACAGAATTTTTCATAGTAATGACCAAAGTTTGAGGTGAAGTCTTCATTACTTGGTTGACAACCTGAGGAGAAGCCATGCCCAGTGTTATTACATTGTCAGTGAGCTTCTGTTCCATATGTAGTATGTTGTTGGACATGACTTGCGTTATATTTTCACCACAGGATTTGCTGGTGGCAGAAATAGCCAAAGGCGGCAATATTTTATCCTCTTGATCTACCTCACAGTCATTTTTCTCAAGTGGTTCCATCCTCTGTCTCTTGGCACATACACCAGTCAGCCCATCACTTAAGAGAGAAAGCTCTTCAGCGTCACTCGCAGAACACCCTGTGTTATTTTGAATTCGACATTCAGATAGGTTCAAGTAATTGAGCTGCATATCAGACTTCTCAAGATCCAGAAGACTTACTGCAAACAGTGATGGCCCTTCATTGACAGGGCTATTTTCCAAAGATAATATTACTTTGGCCACTTCACAAGCCAGCATTGACTTCATAGGTGTACAGTCATATGGAGGAGGTTCTGCATCGATGGTAGACAAGTCAAGTTCTTCCACTTTACGCTTGCCTGGGGTTCTCACATCCGTTTCTAAGTTAACGATTTGATTAACTATTTCTTGGCACTCTGTAGCAAAGAAACTTCTATATAGTGGAGTCTTTGTGGGACTCTCATGCAACAAGACATTCATAGGGTACGATTTCTTGGGAAACAGATCAATTCTTGATAGTTTGTCTTGAGGTTGAGACTCATCTGACATAATCGATTCAATATCAACTTCCATAACTGGAGTAAGCTTTTTCTTCACCCTTTCTCTTGATGGCATTGGAGTGCTGAAATATTTGTCCTTATTGATAGACATCTCAGAAGGATCCTGCACTTCACCTTCATTTGAAGCTGTAGGGTCTGGAAAGTAGGACAGGGACATGTTGGAGACACTAAAACCTGTAGATGCAGAGTAGGAATCTGGAGACGAGAAGATCACATCATGTGGCAGCTTCTGTTTACTCAGAACAGGAGAGACTACACCATCATTGTTCTTTAGGCCACTTAGTCCGGAGATTTCCATCTTACCAAGAAGACTTGCATTTCCTTCTTCATCTTGAAGGGCCAGTGTAGTGTTTGTGCGAATATTCAGATTTTGTTCACTTTTTAAAGCTGCAGAGGCACAATCTAGATCTTGTTCCACATCGCCTTTCCCAAACTTTGAGTCACACGGTAGTGAAGATTGACATCCAGAATCACTCATTCTCCTTTTGAGCCAACTTAGTGGCCGCTTCAGACCACTAGTCACGCTAGGTTCATTTTTTATGTCTTTTAGCACCATACGTCGCAGCTGATGCAAGGGGCTCTTCGTGCCTATTGGCACTTTTGTTGTTTTTTGAGTAGATCGCTCCAGGTTTAAATATTAACGTGTCAATGATTTTTAGATTTCTCTTGCAATCTGAAAAAGAAGATCACAATGGGGTGATGAAGGACACAAGTTTTACTGTATGCCACACATTAAACTGATAATACAGGGATCTTTGTCTTTACAGAGGGGTTAACCATCTTATAGATTGCCAATTACTACAGCCAATACTGTAAAACAAAAGTATTACTAATCACCCATTCCCTCCTTTCTGCAAGCCAAACCACACTTAAGGTACTGTCACACTAGACGATATCGATAGCGATCCGTGACGTTGCAGCGTCCTCGCTAGCGATATCGTCCAGTGTGACAGGCAGCAGCGAT
Organism: Ranitomeya imitator; assembly: GCF_032444005.1. NCBI lineage: Eukaryota > Metazoa > Chordata > Amphibia > Anura > Dendrobatidae > Ranitomeya > Ranitomeya imitator. The sequence goes on along the minus strand of NC_091283.1, from coordinate 134,855,131 downwards.
CAGGCCCCTGCTGGGAGATCGCTGGTCGGGGAAGAAAGTCCAGAACTTTATTTCGTCGCTGGACTCCCCGTAGACATCGCTGAATCGGCGTGTGTGACACCGATTCAGCGATGTCTTCGCTGGTAACCAGGGTAAACATCGGGTAACTAAGCGCAGGGCCGCGCTTAGTAACCCGATGTTTACCCTGGTTACCATCCTAAAAGTAAAAAAACAAACACTACATACTTACCTACAGCCGTCTGTCCTCCAGCGCTGTGCTCTGCACTCCTCCTGCTCTGGCTGTGAGCGTCGGTCAGCCGGAATGCAGAGCGGTGACGTCACCGCTCTGCTTTCTGGCTGCCCGGCGCTCACAGCCAGACCAGAGAAGCAGAGCGCCGAGGACAGACGGCTGTAGGTAAGTATGTAGCGTTTGTTTTTTTACTTTTTAGGATGGTAACCAGGGTAAACATCGGGTTACTAAGCGCGGCCCTGCGCTTAGTTACCCGATGTTTACCCTGGTTACCGGGGACCTCGGGATCGTTGGTCGCTGGAGAGCTGTCTGTGTGACAGCTCTCCAGCGACCAAACAGCGACGCTGCAGCGATCCGGATCGTTGTCGGTATCGCTGCAGCGTCGCTATGTGTGACGGTACCTTTAGAGTAAAGGTACCTTCACACATAACGATATCGTTAACGATATCGTTGCATTTTGTGACGTAGCAACGATATAGTTAATGAAATCATTATGTGTGACAGCGACCAACGATCAGGCCCCTGCTGGGAGATCGTTGGTCGCTGAATAAAGTCCAGAACTTTATTTCGTCGCTGGACTCCTGCTGACATCGCTGGATCGGCGTGTGTGACACCGATCCAGCGATGTCTTCACTGGTAACCAGGGTAAACATCGGGTAACTAAGCACAGGGCCGCGCTTAGTAACCCGATGTTTACCCTGGTTACCATCCTAAAAGTAAAAAAAACAAACACTACATACTTACCTAACGCTGTCTGTCCTCCAGCGCTGTGCTCTGCACTCCTCCTGTACTGGCTGTGAGCGTCGGTCAGCCGGAAAGCAGAGCGGTGACGTCACTGCTCTGCTTTCCGGCCGCTGTGCTCACAGCCAGTACAGGAGGAGTGCAGAGAAGCAGAGAGCCGGGGACAGACAGCGTTAGGTAAGTATGTACTGTTTGTTTTTTTTTACTTTTAGGATGGTAACCAGGGTAAACATCGGGTTACTAAGCGCGGCCCTGCGCTTAGTTACCCGATGTTTACCCTGGTTACCGGCATCGTTGGTCGCTGGAGAGCGGTCTGTGTGACAGCTCTCCAGCGACCAAACAGCGACGCTGCAGCGATCCGGATCGTTGTCGGTATCGCTGCAGCGTCGCTTAATGTGAAGGGGCCTTAATAGTTATTGTAACTTATGTCAAGTCAGATACTGATTTCCCCATGGACAGGTAGGACAAATGGTGCTTTTAAAATGTTAAAGTTGTATGGAGAGGGGAAGAGCTGGAGGCCACCAGACATTCTGCTATAAGGATTCCTGAAACTTCTCCATAGAATTTATGAGCACCAACTGTCATCTATCTTCGTAATGGGAAAATGTGTGCTCCTTGAAGACAGGTTACCTGTGAAGCGAAAATTTTGGGAATGAGAAAAAAGTGGATTTCTCTACAAGATACATTACGAATATGTTGTGTTGGAGGTGTACTATTGATGTTTTATTAAATAACATTTAAACACTTACTCTAAGGCCTGTCTTACATGGTACAGTTATGCTATGGCACAAACCGTGATCTGACTGCATCCTGTCCATTAGAGGGTTGGCCCGCAAATATCAGTATTCAGTACATGTACAATTCATCACAAAATAAACTCATCAATTGCACAACCCCTTGTGTAAAGTGATGTGCAGACATCAATGCACAAATGGTATGGGAACAAAACAAATGCATTACCAATTGCCCATCCCCATAATCTGCATAGTCTGTACCAGTGGTCCCCAACTCCAGGCCTCGAGGGCCGCCAACAGTGCAGGTTTTCCTTAGTATTGCACAGGGGTTGGAATCATCACCTGTGCAGATGATCACATTACCACCGATGCAATACTAAAGAAATCCTGAAAACCTGCACTGTTGGCGGCCCTCGAGACCTGGAGTTGGGGACCACTGGTCTGTACCATGATGGGTCAACAAGTGCAAATCCACTTACAATAACGATAATTGGCACACGTTATGAACGGAAGCATTCACTATGGAGTGGGAAGCACCATGGCATTAGGAAAGGTGCAAAAATCAAATCAGAAGGGTTTTTTTTTCCCAGACTGCAAGAAAAGCTATAATAAAAAAATATAAAATTATTGCCTCAAAGATTTCCATACGTCATGTAAATAGTGAAGTATCCTTAACGATAATTTACTAATAAAGCCATCATCCCACACCATTGAGCTTTAATTAACGTCTAGTGTCTTCCATGTGACACAGAAGGCAGCCTGTGTATTCCTATGAAAGCCCTAATGTCACCATAGGAAAAAACAAGCTGACTTCCCTGCCACACTGAGGACAAGAACTAAAGTGGCAGAAAACTAATAACGCTATTGGTAAGGAAACCCCCTCCACAACGACACGCCTCAACAATGGCACTGCAACACCAAGAAAGAAGTCACAGAAGAAACATCACTCCTGTCCTCCTGGGATTATAGTGGGGTGGTATAATGTATGGTATGTAGCCGGACCCCTCTAGTCCTCATTACAGGTACACGAATAGCTCGGTGTTACATTGATTTGGTGGTGGAACCTGTAGTACGGCCATTTATTCAAAGTGTCTCAGGAACCATTTTTCAAAACAACCTCAGGCCACATGTTGCTTGTGCTACTGTGAGCAGCTTGAATGGCCTAAAGGTGCCAACATGGCCAGCAGCATCTCCTGACTTGTCTCAAGCATATGGGACATTAGTAGGGAATTGCAAAGTTGGCTGCCAGCAGCGGATCTTGATGATTTGCCTTAGGGCAGTCAGCGCAGCAGAATATCCCTCACACAACCATTAATAACCTCATTGATAGCCAAGTGCAGGGATTGCTGCCTGCGTTGCTTATCTCTACTGAATAAAGCGAGATATCCTGAATAGGTTTCCATCATTAGCAGATCAGTAACTGTCTGCCCGCCTGGGGTTTCCAGGACTTTCCCTTCTTAACGCTGCAATCAATGCCGCCAGAGTAGTTACACCATGTACATAACTGACCCCATCCTGCCCGGGCTCCCAATACAGACGATTGTTAAATGGGCTGATGATGGGGGGCCAGCTGACTGCACAGGACGATATAGGGGGGCAGCAGTGGCTATGCCAACATGTAACGCCCCACTCCTGTGATTCTGAGGTGTGGGCAGCGCCCTGTGCCCATACTGAGCCCCTATACATCACTGAGATCGAGGAGCCATAACCAGTCACTGTCAGCTCCCAGCAGCTGTAAACGGACTGTACTGGTGCCCATACTGAGTCCTACAACGCACTGTGATATTGAGGGACCATTACCAGTCACGGTCAGCTCCCAGCAGCTGAAGACGGACTGCATTAGTGCCCATACGGAGTCGCTATACCGCACAGTGACATTGAGGGGCCAGTCACGGTCAGCTCCCAGCAGCTGTAGACGGACTGTACTGGTGCCCACACTGAGCCCTCCACCGCACAGTGACATTGAGGGGCCATTACCAGTCACGGTCAGCTCCCAGCAGCTGTAAACGGACTGTACTGGTGCCCACACTGAGCCCCTATACCGCACTGTGACATTGAGGGACCATTACCAGTCACGGTCAGCTCCAGCAGCTGTAGACGGACTGTACTGGTGCCCACACTGAGCCCCTATACCGCACTGTGACATTGAGGGACCATTACCAGTCACTGTCAGCTCCCAGCAGCTGTAAACAGACTGTACTGGTGCCCATACTGAGCCCTCCACCGCACTGTGACATTGAGGGGCCATTACCAGTCACGGTCAGCTCCAGCAGCTGTAGACGGACTGTACTGGTGCCCATACTGAGCCCTCCACCGCACTGACGTTGAGGGGCCATTACCAGTCACTGTCAGCTCCCAGCAGCTGTAGACGGACTGTACTGGTGCCCATACTGAGCCCCTATACCACACTGACATTGAGGGGCCATTACCAGTCACTGTCAGCTCCCAGCAGCTGTAGACGGACTGTACTGGTGCCCACACTGAGCCCTCCACCGCACTGTGACATTGAGGGACCATTACCAGTCACTGTCAGCTCCCAGCAGCTGTAGACGGACTGTACTGGTGCCCATACTGAGCCCTCCACCGCACTGTGACGTTGAGGGGCCATTACCAGTCACTGTCAGCTCCCAGCAGCTGTAGACGGACTGTACTGGTGCCCACACTGAGCCCCTATACCGCACTGTGACGTTGAGGGGCCATTACCAGTCACTGTCAGCTCCCAGCAGCTGTAGACGGACTGTACTGGTGCCCACACTGAGCCCTCCACCGCAGCGACATTGAGGGGCCATTACCAGTCACTGTCAGCTCCCAGCAGCTGTAGACGGACTGTACTGGTGCCCACACTGAGCCCTCCACCGCACTGTGACATTGAGGGCCCATTACCAGTCACTGTCAGCTCCCAGCAGCTGTAGACGGACTGTACTGGTGCCCACACTGAGCCCTCCACCGCACTGTGACGTTGAGGGGCCATTACCAGTCACTGTCAGCTCCCAGCAGCTGTAGACGGACTGTACTGGTGCCCACACTGAGCCCTCCACCGCACTGTGACATTGAGGGGCCATTACCAGTCACTGTCAGCTCCCAGCAGCTGTAGACGGACTGTACTGGTGCCCACACTGAGCCCTCCACCGCACTGTGACGTTGAGGGGCCATTACCAGTCACTGTCAGCTCCAGCAGCTGTAGACGGACTGTACTGGTGCCCACACTGAGCCCTCCACCGCACTGTGACGTTGAGGGGCCATTACCAGTCACTGTCAGCAGCTGTAGACGGACTGTACTGGTGCCCATACTGAGCCCTCCACCGCACTGTGACGTTGAGGGGCCATTACCAGTCACTGTCAGCTCCCAGCAGCTGTAGACGGACTGTACTGGTGCCCACACTGAGCCCTCCACCGCACTGTGACATTGAGGGGCCATTACCGGTCACGGTCAGCTCCCAGCAGCTGTAGACGGACTGTACTGGTGCCCACACTGAGCCCTCCACCGCACTGTGACGTTGAGGGCCCATTACCAGTCACGGTCAGCTCCCAGCAGCTGTAGACGGACTGTACTGGTGCCCATACTGAGCTCTCCACCGCACTGTGACATTGAGGGACCATTACCAGTCACTGTCAGCTCCCAGCAGCTGTAGACGGACTGTACTGGTGCCCACACTGAGCCCTCCACCGCACTGACGTTGAGGGGCCATTACCAGTCACGGTCAGCTCCCAGCAGCTGTAGACGGACTGTACTGGTGCCCACACTGAGCCCTCCACCGCACTGTGACGTTGAGGGGCCATTACCAGTCACGGTCAGCTCCCAGCAGCTGTAGACGGACTGTACTGGTGCCCACACTGAGCCCTCCACCGCACTGTGACATTGAGGGACCATTACCAGTCACTCTCAGCTCCCAGCAGCTGTAGACGGACTGTACTGGTGCCCACACTGAGCCCTCCACCGCACTGTGACATTGAGGGACCATTACCAGTCACTGTCAGCTCCCAGCAGCTGTAGACGGACTGTACTGGTGTCC